>NC_056730.1:355869622-355912122 GCF_019279795.1 Protopterus annectens | reverse complement strand
GGTAGTTTCCAAAGTTAAGGACAATTGCAATCTTTCTTTGGCTGTGTTAGGAAACTAAGAAATAACACCCAAGATTGATGTGAACTTATTCATAATGGCACTACCTAATCTGACCCAGTAGACATTACCAACTTACTAGCAAACATATTCGGTGTAAATTTTACCCCAGAGAAAACTATCCAAAGTACACTTATCCATGAGTCTCTCAGAGCCCCCAACATCTCTAAAGAACATATACTGAAGGTGCTCTTCAAAGCTAAATATTATTCTTTCATGAGACCTGATCATATACCTGGCTGTTTAATAATCAGTACTAAACAAGTCCTGCCAGATCCATTCTTTAAACTATTTACCCTGAGTTTAGCCATTGTCTTTGGCTGTGCCACTCCACAAGGGTGGCTCCACCACTAACCTTGGGAATTATGGGTCCATCAGCTGAATAGTCTTCTTTGCAAAGCCATGGAATATATTAAAACTAACCTGAAAATGTTACAATGTTAAAAATTTGATCAGACTAGATCCACTAGCAGTTTGTCTTTGTGAAGAGTACATCCTGTCTAATGAATCAGATTAACTTCTCTGAATGGGTAATATATCCTGTTAACAGTGGTCATGCTGTCCACACAGTGTACCTTAACCTGGCTAAGATGCTTGAATCCCTCACCTACGCTAACATAGTTATTAAGCTAAATGCATTATGGTGACTATCTGCCTTTGTTTTTGACTATTGGTTATTATTTATTTTAATTCTAATTTTAAGAGTTTTTATTTTTCATTTTTGTCAAATAACAATAAAGAGAAGACAGTCTGCTATTTTGATACTGGGGACAGCTATCTCCTTGCATCTCTAGTATGGTTTATCTACTTGTTCATCCTGTGACTCACTATTGATATAGTCCCAGAGTATGAAGATGACCAATAGTGCCCCACAGGGCTTGGTGCTGCAACCTCTTTTGTTTTGTATTTATTTTTCTTATCTCCAGATTATGAACCAGGGCCTCTGGCTAACTAAGTTTAGAAATGACTGCAAACTGGGAATGATTGCTGAATCCCCCACCTCGACACTCAAGCCCTTCAGCAAGAAAATACACTTTTAATTGTGTGGTGTACTAAAAATTAGCTCATATTAAATGCTAAAAAGTTCCATACTGTCATATTTGGTATGCAATTCCTTCCTCCAGCATATGACACAGACAATATCCCACTCCAAAATGAGAATGTCATTAGAGACCTTGGAACTAGGGTTAATAATTCCTATCCTTTGATCATCATGTAATGACAATAGTCAGAAAGTACAGCTAACATCCAAAGATTCATGTGTAAGTACTGCCTAGGTAGCTGCATTGTGGGCCATTTTAAGCCTCGCCACTTTCCCCCAAATCTGTGAATCAAACCGTGCACCTTGTGTCTGTGAAGCAAACACCCTAACTATTATGCAATCCCTTTTTGATTATCCTGAACTAAGGAGGTAGTTGTCTTTTTATATTCAGCATCAATCAGGCAAGTTTTTGACTATAAAGCTTAATTTGTGATGTACCTCACTAGACATATCAAACAACTAGCAAGACTCCAGAGGTTCCTAACAATGAAGATCACTGGCTTTAAAACCCTATGCTAACAGAAAAGACTGAAAGCACTGTCCAATAACTCAGTATCTTACAGGAACGTGAGAGCAGGTCCATGCCTTACCTTTCATGCCATTAGTGACCCATTGGTCCTGGAGTTGTTGCATCTTCGCAATTCAAATATCCCACAAATACCAGAACCTGGGATCTAAATCTTCACAGGCAGATAAATAAAACATGGGGGAGAGATAGGTTCATTATGTTGCCTTCCCCATACCTGGAATAGACTCCTGCTGCAAATTAAGCACTGTGATATATTATCTCCCTTCCAACAGGAGCTGTATTATTAGATTATTAGATGAATATTCACAAATTCATCCCTGGCTTGACTAGCCTAGTCCTCTTTATAAAATGAGGTACAGTCTAAGTGTAGGTACTTACAAGGTACACATGGTCATATAATTCAAACGCCTTGAATTTCCTATGATCTGCTGTTTCCATTTTTTTAATCAGTCCCACCTTCAACAGGCCAAGTAATTTAGAAAAAGGATTATTTGATGGATGGATGGATGGATGGATGGATGGATGGATGGATGGATGGATGGATGGATGGACGGATGGATGGAATTTCCTCAGACCCAAAACAGTTAGAAGCTTTCAAATGTAGACCAGTGTGAAAAGTCTGCAGTGCAATACAAGTCTATTGAGTATGGTAAACTCAACTGTTAGGTTCATTCAGAATTTTTTCCACTGTTAAAAAGACATGCAGAAATGTGCTCATAAAAATCACATTGTGTTTGCAAAAAGGAACATATGGCAAAACTCTGCAAAAAATAAAAGAATATCTAGTATTTAACCAAGTTATCTCTTAGTTTGATACAAACAAAGAAACTCCTTTAATATCTGATGATGGCCCTGCTTATTTAGGAACTGTATTAATGCAAAGGTATATCCTTTCTATTAGGACTCTATAGCACATGTAAACAGAACTTTGGTAGATATAGTGAAATGTTTACTCATAGACTGGAAAAGGCACTGACAATAGTATGAAGTTATGAACATTTGCATCTATATCTACAATGACAGCTGCACCCTCACCCCTATATCTAATCACAAGCTACAAGTTGATAATTCAAGATAAAAGCAGCCTCTAAGGCCAGAGACAAGGTGATAAAACCAAACACCCTAGCCATTTATTGTCATTTAGAAAAGTCAAAAGAAAACACATATCTGGTTTTATGTCCTGGCACACTGTTAGTGCTGAGTACAAGAACAGTAGAGACTCCAAGGGGGATGAAGAGGACAATGACTTTATAATGCATCATACAGCTCCAAGTGTATCAACAGTGGAGGAAATGCAAACAGGCACAAACAATGATCCAGTCAAGGATTCATAAACAAGTTGTGTAGTATGCATCATGCATTTAGACTGGAAGTGGCCATATGCAAATTAGCATGTGCTAGAATTTATACTTGTAATTGCCTGGTGTACTAAAACTGGGCTCAAATTAAATGTTACAAAATGCAATATTGTCACATTTTGTCACATTAGTCAACATGACAGAATCACCTAGAGTCATATTTTACACTGCTGAGTGACAGAATCACCTAGAGTCATATTTTACACTGTCAAGTGGCTAGCCCTGACATGCCATGCAGTCTGTGATTCATTTTCCTCAATACTGAGAATACTGTGCACCACAGTTGATGCCAAAACAGTTGGTGTGTACAACTCCTCCCTCTACAGGCACCATTTACAGTCGGTGCCGTTGCCCAAAACTTCATTCTTGGGTGGGTTTGAGGTTGTAACACTCAGCATATTTTTGGAAAGTGTGAGGAACCCCACAGAAATACAGGAAGAACATGAAACTCTCCATACAGGCATTGGCCGGAAGTCAGGATAGAATCTATACCTTGTGTATAGGAGGGCAAGACCTTAAAAATTATGCCAACTGGCCTCTGGTGACAGAACTCGTTGAGAAGAAACTACAGATGAGGAAAGAGCCCAACTGGACATTCCTAGATGTGGAGAAAGTATATGACAGAATATCAACAAAGCTGATTTGGGCAGTGGTGCAAGGGCTTGAAGTCCCAGAAACATTGGTAGAATTAGTGCAGGATATGTGCAAGGACCCAGTGATTCAAGTACAAACAGCATTTGGTCTCACAGAGGTTTTCTCAATTGGAGTGGTTGTGCATCAGGGTTCAGCTCTGAGCCCACTGCTGTTCATACTGGTGATGGACTACATTAGCAAACAGGTCTGAGGGGACAGATCAACAAAATTGCTGTATGTAGAAGATGTGGTATTACAGGCAGACTCTGAGCAAGAACTTCAGCAAAGATTAGGGGAATTGAATGCAAAACTGAAGGCACACAGGATGAAACTGAGTGCAAACATGACAGTTGTAATAGCAGTAAAGAGGGGAAAGCAAAAACAACTGAGATTTCTGATAGAAGGGAAAACAGTGGAACAGGTTAACAGCTTCAAGTATCTGGAAGGGTTTTTCGAGGACAAGGGAAGTTTGAATGAGGAGACTGAAACTAGAATCAGAGGGTCAGCAGTCAATTGGCACAGAGTGTCATGGATAATGTATGACAGAAGAAGGACAAAAAAGTTGAAAAGTAATGTGCACAAAACAGTGGTATGACTAGTAGTACTGCAGGGTACAGAAACTTGGGCAGTAATGACAGAACAACTGAGGAAGCTAGAGGTGATGGGCATGAAGTGTCTGAGGTGGGTGGCAGAATGCACACCGTGGGAGAGAAGAAGAAATGAGGATATCAGAGTAGAAGCTAAAGTAGCTCCAACTGCAGAGATGGTCAAAGAGAACAGATTAAAGGGGTTCAGGCACATGTGCAGAAAAGCAGAAGACAATCTGGTGAAGAAGGTTTGGGACAGGCAGGAAGAAGGCAAGAGGAAATGAGGGCATCCAGCAAACACGTGGATAGATTGTGTGAGCGAAGACCTATTAAAGTCATCCATGACTGTGAAGAAGGTAAATGAGTGTCACTGAATCAAGGCAGAGATGGCACCAGTTGACACCACACCCTAACCCTAGGTAGAAAATGGGAAAGAAGAGACTGATTATGATGATTGTCACATTTGGTAGACAACCCCTACCCCAGCATATGACAGGAACAATACCCTACTCCAAAATGAGAATGTCGTTATAGACCTTCGAACTAAAGATGATAATTCCTTAGATCCTTTGTTCATCATGAAATGAAAATAGTCCGAAGACCCTTGAACTTAGCAGATATGAGGATGAACCTCTCATTATATGTACAGATGCAAATGTTCACAGCTTTATACTAATGTTAATGTCTCTTGGCTTGTTATACTACGGGGAGTTCTCCTGACAAGGATGGCGTATTACTGCTGAACCATGACCCTGATGAAGGCTGCTCTTGAGATGTCCTGCTGATGCAAGCTGAGTGTGGTTGACTCCCATAATGAGATACAGTACAGCAGAGTGTTGTACATGTTCATATACAGGGGAAGACTGTTCAACCAATGATGATCACTCTGCATGGTCAGTACAGGTACTTTCCCTGTCTCGGCTTTGGACAACACTGTCACTGTGGGCAAAGATGGAAGCAATGGCAATCCTTACATGGAAGTGAAACTCAAAGTAATGTGTGTGCCACTACAGAGCTTATAACAGCAATTAGTATTGTGTGTTTCTGGACTCCAAGTCCTCACAGACACCATATAAAACTACAATCAGCTCAATGTCTGATAGCTTACAGCATCTTGTGCCTGGATGACACTGTATTCCATCTGCTGCTTGTTCCTAAGTGCTACCATGATGTCAGGGGCTAAATGTGGCACATGAAAGCATCAGACACCCACAGAAAGGCTGAAAAACAGTGGATGTGTTCAGTTTAATTGCATTGTACACAGTTGCTGCTGCTGAAGCTGCAGGGTGAATACCACTGGTGATCAAAAACAGAGGGGACCCTCTCCTACCAGGGGTACTGAGATCACAAACTGCACTAAGGTTCACTTGTGAGTAAGTAAAACCACACCTCCAACCTGTATTGTCAGTGAATGCTCATCCTGAATGGAGACAGACAGTGCCACTGTGTCATCAGGCTGTAAACCTGGTATCTGTGCATCACCATCATCTGCCTCTGCATGAGTATGAACTTCAATGATGTTATCCGGCACAGCCTCTACAGATGTCATTTCAGAAGTGGCCTACCCTGTGAATATTTTACAAATGACACACACCAGATGGAGCATAAGTACCTTTACAAAAACTGCACCCCTATGGCGTGCACACACACACACACACACACACACACACACACACACACACACACACACACACACACACACACACACACACACACACACACACACACACACACACACACTCTAATGGTGCCCACAGAAGATGTATCTTATAATCAGAGTCTACCTACAGTGTCATGTGCCATCCTTATGTGGCTATATACCTGATATTCCTTTAAAAATAGATAACATGTGCCTCGGTCAGCCTATAGTCTCTGCGTGCAGTGCTGCTGTACAGACAACTGCTGAATGTGGTAGTAAACTGCTGCATTATCCACCAAGATGAATGGGAATGGGTCCATCTTCATGCAGTATCCACTGTTCTATTGCTCCCATGCAAGGACAACTAAAACAGTCTAGCTGTATCAATTTGCTATACCTAAGTGATCCCCCCAGTATGATCAACCTCTCAGCAGTTATGCAGTGAGCCTTTGCCTGAGCATGATGTTGCAGATTGGTAAAATGCTTATCACACTACCATAACATGTAAATGCAGCTCCTCATTTCACTGGCTTCATGGACCACTGGCTGCCATACCTGTCTCCATAAAGGCTGACCAGCAGGTCTTCTGTCTAACCAGTGCCATGCATATCCCCTAAGTACCTGTGTGACTCCCCACCACTGGCCCCGTAATCAAGGAGCCTCAATCCTCACCAGTAGCACCAGTGGGGAATGTACATTGGGAGCATGACAAGTACACACACAGTAAAGTGCAATTTCTCTTAAGAGCACACAGAGACCATAGTTAGTCTGGGGATGGTTTATCCCTCTTTCTCCAGATCTCCAATAAGGCTCCCTACTAGCACAGCTATAGAGTTGAGATCTCAGTTGAGTGGCCAAGCCAAGACCTCCAGTAACCTCTCTGTTCAACCAGTGCTTTATGTACCTGTCCAAGTAGCTGACACACACACACACAAACACACACTTTGAGATTTGATTTATACACTAACACACACACACACACACACACACACACACACACACACACACACACACACACACACACACACACACACCTGGGAAAGTCTGGCACAGATTTACTGGCTATGCCCCCTTTTTCCCTGACTATAACGTAGTTATAACTGCCACTAGCCATGTCCTTATCAGCTACTTTGAGGGCCTTAACAAAGGGTGTCCAAAGGGTGTCCATTAATAGTAATGTTACTATTAATACAAATGGTAGTTTGACCAAGAACAAAGCTATTAGGAGTGGCCCACAGTGTCAGCAAATAAATATGCAAGTAGTCTCAGAACTTAAATATGTCTCACAAATGTCAGCCACAATGAAAGGTTTAACTATATTTAGTTATAAATAATAAAAGAACAAGAAAATACTCAGTATATAATCACAGTTACATCAGATTTCAAAATCACAGGAAATATTTAAAACAACATTGCAGGACAGTCTCAAATAAATAAAGAAAAAATCTAAACTATACTTCACTATACTCCTGACTATATCTAAGAGAAATTACTGTACCCTAGTTAATTTACTTACACAGCAAAAAGGCAGATGTGGTGAGTGGATGTTCTTGTCAGGTCAAAGACAAAATACAGAATACCCAGTCTCTATCTCATAGCATTCTTAAATTAATATCCCAAATATTACTGCTGGGATAGCTTGCAGAATGACATCACTTCTTGTCATCTGACTCTATCCCAGGTAAAACCTCCATTCAGCACTGTGGGGTTACATTTTAATGGTTTAACAGCTCATTTACATTTCCTTTATTTTTCTTAAAGGAGAACTGCACCCACAGACTAAAAAACTTGTTTATTTCATTATGGTTTGATGTTTCCTACATTTTAACACCAGTCTGAGACTATTTACATGTTTTTAAATACTTTTATATGTAATTTCTGAGTCTGACCATATGGGGTCTGGCATCTTGAAGTAATCCTGATTGTTTAGTCTGCCTCTGTGTATCGCAAAATGCAGTGCTAGTCTATAAAAAGTTACATCACACAGGCATCTTTCTTCCTAAAGCTGTTGTCACTGCATTGATTTTGCAGGCATACACTGCTGTATTTCAGTTAGTTAGTTTTAAGTAATATTCATGCTGTTCAATGACTACATAAAACACAAACAGTGCAAATGCCACAGAACAGACTTTCAAAGTGCTTTTTACTGCTGCTTCTTTTTAGAATAGCTAAACTACATTTTTTGTGAACCCTAAATTGTACTACGTTGACTCATCTCCCTCCCCCCTTCACACCTAACTCACACAACTTCTCTGGCTGTCAAAGTGCTAAGAGTAATTTGAGCTGTTATCTGCTGTGACTGATAGCGCACAGCAGAGACTTGATTCATATACTGTTTCCTTGTTCGAGCCTTTACTTTCTGTATGAGTAGGGGAGGGACCAGTGAGCTGTGACATCACAGCTTGAGTGGGTTTTTAGGACAGTCATGGTGATGTCAGTTTGGGGAGGCAATTGGTCAGAAAACCACCTGTATTCAGTGGCCTTGATGACATCAATGAATTGGAGAATGCAGCAAGGGCGGGATAAAAGTTTTTTGAAAGTGACACCACCTCAGTACAGTAAAGTACTGTTCTAGTAGAGAGAAACAGTCAATTTAAAATATTTTAAATACTGTATTGTTGTTTATTCATAGCAAGGACAATAAATAAGGAGAATTTAATAATAGAATCCCATTGTTGTCCTTTAAAGTAAGCTAACTGGTTAATCTCTGCTGTCCCAGTATCTTCTAGTAAAACATATACATTTAATTCAGTTACAATAATGCATGTACATTTCTTTTCATTCCAGCAGGGTGCACTGTTGATACATTTTAACACAAGCAAACATCACAAATGCACTTTCAGCACAATCTGTACAAACCAGTTTGATATATAAATGACATATAATTATTTACAAAATTCCATCTAGTGGTGCTGGCACAGGATATACATCCACAGCCCTACCTCCTATCATTACATCTCTCCCCTCTTTGAAGACTCAAGCTAGTTTTTCAAGTGACCCTTGAGAAATGTGGCTTGAAAGAAATAAGTCTCTCTGGGAATATGTTACCCCATTCCCTGTCTTGACAGCTCATCTGCATAGACATTGCAGACCCCACTACTGTGTTGTACTGATCCTGAGCTCCACCTTAATATCTTGACCTATTGCTGGCTGGCTCTATGTAGCCATGTTAAGGGACTGTGGTCTGTAACTACAGTGAATTTTCTTCCATACAGATAAGGCTGAAGTTTCTACAGTGTCCATGCTGTGGCCAGACATTCCTTTTCTACAGCTGTATAACATTCTTCCCTGAGTAGGAGTCTATGGTTGAGATAAACCACTGGCTGCTCTTCTGCTCCTGAGGAAACCTGGCTAACTACAGCCCCACCCCATGGTTTGAAGCATCCACCTGCAAAAGAAATTCTTTGCTGTAATCTGGAATGGCTAAGACGGGGTTTTCCCAAAGCTCCTTTAAGCTTCTGGAATGCCTGTTCACATGTTGGGGTCCACACTACCTTATATGGCCTGTTTTTCCTTATCAGGTCTGTGAGGGGAACAGCTATTGTAATATAATTGGGAACAAACCTTCTATAGTACAGTGCTGTCCCTTAGAATACTCTCAAATGCTTTGTGTATACACTCCCAAAACTTTTTTTCTGTAAGCTTCAGGTGTTAACTTAAAACATTCCAATAAACATTTTTAATAGTGTCACAGTTTAAGCAATTTATAAACAGCAGTTACAACTTTACCATGGAGTAAGTGGGTCAAGACCTATACCTAGAGTGCTTGGTCAGCATTATACTGTTTACATACCCTTTCAAATATATGAATAAAACTATTAAAATTATCACCCTCTGTAAATTGTGGAAGAAATTTACTGACCTTTATTGCTTCTGGGGTTCTGTTATTTCATATCCCATTACCTCCATGACCCTGTTGAAGAGTCAGCATCTCCCTCTAATGTTGGCATTCCTGCTCCTTTCCTTCAGCCTCCAAATGCCATAGTCTCTTATTTTCTTTGGCCTCAAACATCACAGTTTCTCATTTTCTTCAGCCTCCAAATGCCGCAGTCTCTCTGATGATTCTAGTTCCAAGTGTTTGGCCTCCAGTTCAAGTCTCTTTAACTCCAGTCTCACTTGAGATGTTGGTTCAAATCCCACTGTCTCAAAAGGAGGTACTGCCAGCCCAGCTATCTGGAATTTTGTAAATAATTATATGTCATTTGTGAATATCAACATGATTCATATGCTTGTGTTACAAATGTATTAGAACTGCATGTCATACAAGATGGTTTGTACAGATGTGTGCTGAAGAGATATTTTGTAATGTCTTGAGCTAAAATGTAACCACAGTGCATCCTACTGGATGAGAACAGAAATGTACCTCCACTATTGTAACTGTTTAGATGTATATATTTTAAAAATGGAAACTGGAACACAAGAGGCTAATTTCAGAAAAATAGCTGAAATTAAATTACTTTATGACAGCAAGAGATAGGATGTCTATACTAGGGAGCTTGTTGTGTTGTCTTGCAAGACAAATAATTACTAGGCTTGAGATGTGGAAGTGTTTTATTGTTTTATGACTTCCAGGATCTGCCTTACATCTAAGAAAAGCCCTGTCTATGTATTTTCACAGGTAGATGCTAAATGCTACCAGCTGCTTCAATGGAGGTTTTACCTGGGATAGAGTCAGATGACACAGATGTCATTCTGCACGCTATCCCAGCAGTAATATTTTAAATATTAATTTAAGAACTCTCTGACAGAGACTGAGTCTTCTGTATTTTGTTTGAACTGACAACATCAGCTGGAAGACCCATTCACCATATCTGCCTTGCTTGCTCTGTAAGTAAGTTAACTAGGATATAGCAATCCTCTAGATATAGTCAGAAATATAGCAAAGCTTATTTTAGATGTTTTTCTTTATTTATTTGAGACTGTCCTGCAATGTTGTTTTAAATATTTCATGTGATTTTTAACTCTGATGTTACTGTAATTATATACTGAGCATTTTCTTCTTCTTTTATTATTTATTATTAAATATATTTAAACCGGTTATTGTGGCTGATATTTGTGAGACATATTTAAGTTCTGAGAGTACTTGCATAATTATTTGGTGACACTGTGGGCTACTATTAATAGCCTTGTTCTTGGCCAAACTACTATTTGTATTGATAGTAACATTACACAATAGAATTGGATACCCTTTGTTAAGGGCCTCAAAGTAGCTGATAAAGAGTTGGCTGGTGGCAGTGATAACTATCTTATAGTCTGAGCAGAAGGGGGCATAGCTAGTAAACCTGTGCCAGCCTTTCCCAGGTGAGTGTGTGTGTTTATGTGTGTGTGTGTGTGGGTGTGTGTGGGCGCGTGTGTGTGTGTGCGTGTGTGTGTGTGTGTGTGTGTGTGTGTGTGTGTGTGTGTGTGTGTGTGTGTGTGTGTGTGTTTAAAACAAATCTTACTTTGGCAGGGACACTAGTTGGACAGATAGGGTGCTGGAGGTCTTGGCTTGGCCACTCACCTGAGATCTCAATCTTTGCCAGTGTGGAGTCTTACTGGGGATCTGGAAAAAGAAGGAGAAACCAGCCCTGGACTGAATGTGGTCTCTGTGTGCACTTAAGTGAAACTGCACTTGATGCAGAGAGCTGCATCTGGAAATACTGTGTGTGTACTTATCCTCTAAGTGTACATCCCCCACTGGTGCTAGTGGTGGGGATTAAGGCTTCTTGATTACTGTTGCCAATGGTGGGCCATTACACCCACCACTGCCACCAATATGCAACATCCCCATGCTGCGCCAGTAATCAAGGAGTCTGAATCCTTACCACTGACACCGGAGAGGGATGTTCATAGGTTCATAGGTTCATAGGTTCATACTAGGCTATCTGCCCAAGGGCATTTATAAGCCTAGCCCATAGTTATGTGGCTTTCGCCACTCCTTTAGTTTGAATAAAAACTATGCCTATCATTTTTCTGTGCCTCTGTCAAGCAGTGACACTGAAGTAATCCCTGGGGTATATCTGTGATCTCCCATCCATTGGTCAAGATTCCTCTTGAACAAGGCCAGCGAGGTGCTCTGCCTCACATGTACCGGGATTTTGTTCCACAGCATAGGGAGTCTCTGGGTGATGAATCTGTCCCTCCAGCACGTTCTATTTATAACCGTGTCAAGGTTTAAGTCTCCGCCCTTGTGGTTCTGAGGGATCTAGATTTTTGAGGTGAAGCATATTCATCAAATCTGGGTTTGACATGGCCTTATATGTCAGGCACAGGTCACCTCTGAGCAAGCGGTATGAGACTGAATAGAGCTGGAGTTCTTTCAGTCAGGCAGCATAAGACATATTTTTGAGACCCTTTATCCTTTTGGTGAGGAACTTTTGGGGCCTTTCAAGCTGCAGCAGGTGTCTGGTCAGATACATTCGAACGGGCATTGTACTCAATCATAGGTCTAATGAGTGATGAGTACAGGGGGACGATGACCTCCCTTGATCTAGATGTGAATCCCTTCATGATCAGGTGGGCGATATAGAAGGTTTTCCTAACTACTTTAGCAACATGAGTGTCAAGCGAAAGGCTACTGTCAACTTGGGTCCCCAGATCCCTGATGACTTTTTCTGTGCTCAGTGGATTGCCACCTATATGGTAGCTAGGGGTAACCTTGTTTTTCCCGAAGGGTATGACTATGCATTTTTGGCGTTTAACTTCAGGCCATGGCTCTGGCACCAGTTATCCATTTCTGTGAGGCCCTTCTGGAGGATATCTGTGTCAGATGTGTTTTCGACTATGGCCCAGTTTGCAGTCATCTGCAAACTTTGTCAGCCATAACCCTCCTGTGTTTGCTTGTACTTCAGAAAAGTAGATGCCGAACAAGATTGGATCCAGGACTGAGCCCTGTGGGACACCACTTGTGACAGGCTTTGAGTCTGACATGGCTCCAGCAACTCTGACCCTGTGGGTTCTGTCACTTAGCCAGTTTGCAACCCATCTTGTGATGTATGGGTTTACATTCAAGCTGATGAGTTTTTCGATGATACCTGAGTGGGGTATTGTGTCGAAGGCCTTTGCCAGGTCGAGGTAGGCTGTATGGACTGCCTTTCCTCATCAATGGCCTTGGTGACTGTCTCGAAAAAGTCAACCAAGTTTAAGAGGCAGGATCTGCCTTTGACAAAGCCAAACTGGGTTGGATCCAAAGTCTGCAAGTTCCCTATGTCTTTATTTATGAGTTCCATTATGATCCTCTCCATGGCTTTGCAGATAAGGCTTGTCAAGCTAATGGGGTGGTAATTTCCAGGGTCTGTGGAGGCACCGCCCTTATGAAGTGGGACCACAGTCGCCGTGCGCCACTCCTTGGGTACGTATCCTGAGGTGATGCTAAGATTAAACAGCTGTCCTAACTGTGGGTTTAATTCCTCATTGAGTTCATGAAGCACACAGCCGGGGACACCATCCGGTCCCATGGATGCTGTGTTTTTGCCTTAGTGAGGGCAGTTCTCACCTGGGCGTTGGAGATGTTTGGGGGCTACAATCCTCTGGAATAGATATCTCTCCTTTGGGGAGGGGGAGAAGTTTGCACTGAACCTGTCAGCCAGTATGTTAGCAATGTGTGTAGGTTCAGTAATTTTCACATCATTTTGAACTAATTCTGAGCATATCTGGGAGTTTCCTCCTAGGTTTCTAACATAGCTAAAGAAGGCCTTATGATTGTCTTTAGAGTCCTTGGCGATTTTTCTCTCAACATTTGCCTTGGATGATTTTATGAGAGCTCTTAGTTTTTACTTATAATGATCAAAGGTGTCTTACCTTTCAAGGATTTTGCTCTATCTTGTAGTAGCTTCCTCCTTTTGTTGTAGAGCTTGTTTATGGCTGGGGTCCACCAGACTGGACGCTTGCCTTTGGTACAGAGAGTCTTAGTTTTGTTTGGGATTGCCTGATCCATGCAGTCCTGCAGGTGCTGGTAGAAGGCATTTGTAAGTGATTCAGCGGTTTGAGTAATGTTTACCACTGGCTCAGGGGCCTTAAAGGAGACCACACTAGTTTTTAGAAGTGTGAAATCGGCTTTTGAGAAGTTTTTCACTGTGGTCTTTTTTGTTTCAGGTGGGGCGGGATGAGGACCTCCAGCGAGATTAGTTTATGATCTGATCTCACCAGTGAGGGGTATACTTCCGGTGTTGAACATTTTGATCCCATGTTCGTGATGATGAGATCAAGTATGTTTTCTCCTCTTGTGGGGATGGTGACTAGTTGTTCCATGGCATTTGAGTTTATGAACTCCAGGAATCTTTGGGTTAGAGTGTTCGGGCTTGAGTAGTGTTCCCAGTCTATATTAGGGTAGTTGAAGTCACCTAGTATGATGGTGTTTGGAGATACATTTATCCCCTCCAATGTTTTCAGGAAGGCCATGTGAGGTTCCTGAGTTTGAGAGGGTGGCCTGTAACATGCTACAAATTGCAGAGCAGTCTTGCCTATGGTTAATTGCACCTGGATGGTCTCCGATGCATCGTGCATTGCCACCAACCTTGAGGTGTGGGTGTCCTTTATGAATATGGACACCCCCCCTCCTTTCTTGGTGTTGTCCAGATTTTGGGGCCGGAACGCATGATATGAGGTAAAACCTGTTAGTGCTGGGGTGCTCTCAGGAGCCTTGAACCAGGTTTCTGTCACAGCACAGACATCGATGTTCTCCATATTGAGAAGGGCCTCGAGTGCGTGCATCTTGAGAGTGAGACTTCTGGCATTTAGCAGCATTACCCTTAGTTTTTTTCCTTTTTGGTGTTCTAGGGTGGTAGGTTTAGAATTTGAGCCTTGCCTAAAAAAGGCACTATGGGGGTGGCAAGAGCCTTTGCCAATATCCGGAAGCCCAGGGTGACAGGTGCAAGCCGTCCCTTGTGAAGCAGCGTGGCTTGTCCAGCATGTCATCCCAGGCAGACAGACATTGGATCCCCTTTGAATGACACCAGAATTTAAGCCAATTATTAAAGCTGATCATCTTATCACTGTATTGTGGCATCATTCTAGGTGAAGGTAGGATACTGCTCAAGGTCAGGGTCATACCTGCCTGGGCTACATAATCAGAGAGCTCCTCGATGTCCCTTTTCATGTAGTCCAAGGAGGTACGTCTCAGGTCGTTGACACCAGCGTGGACAATGACTGAGTCATACTTGTACCTTCTGTTGAGAGACCTGAGTGCTTGCGTTATGTGGCGGATTCTAGCACCCGACAGGCAGCTTACTGTGACCTTCTCCTTACTCAGTCTGGTGAGCGGGACGTCAGTGTGTCTGACTATGGAATCACCAATGACAAGTGTGTCTGGCATTTTGTTTGGCCTTAAGGGCTGTGACTGTTTGACACTCTGACTGTGTGGTCTATGTGTTGCATGTGTTGGGTCGTGAGGTGGTAGTTGTTTGGGTGTCTGCTTTGGTGGCCTCTGCTGTTTTGGTAAATTTTTGATCAGAGCCAACGAGTATGTCTTTGTGTGAATATGTGTATGATTTGAAGTTGTAATGGTACCATGTGTGACTGGGTATGTATTGTGTGTGGTTACCTTCTCCTCCTGTCTGGTCTTGCCAGTCCTATGTTGAGAGAGCTCAGCCTCCAGTTTGGCCGTATAGTTGCATCTCTCGCATGTATTTGTGTTTTGTGGGAGGAGGAGAGGATTGTTCAGTGTACATGAGGCAATTGTAACATTGCCTCAATATTCCCAGGTTCACCAGTTGAGCTGGAGAGGACACTAGCAACTGATCCCTCGACATACTAGAAGTAGTAGATAAAGAGACTTTCAAAGGACTCCGGGGGAAGTGGGTTTTAGGCTGGTGGGGTACTATCTATAATAAGAGTGCTTTATCAAGGTGCAAGTACTGTAGGAGTAAGTGCTAGGCTTTACAGATAGAGAATAGTCTACTTGGGAATCAAGTAGAGATGAACTTTTCAGTTATAGGATATGCTGGTTAGATCAGCAGTACAGCTCGAGGAAGGTAGTTCTAAGGGAAAATTTGAAGAGTGGAATTTAGATGGCCCGAATAGTTAACCTTGTTTAACCGCCGCTGCTCTTGTGTGCAACAGTGGCAACTCCGCGCTAAATCGTGCTAACGCGCGTTTAGCGTGTTTTATAGCAGGGGGCTGAAGGGAGCTAGGAATTGGCCCAAAACGACCAATGGACTACTAGTTTCTGGCTGAAACTTCACCAAATCGGACAGAAAGGCCGCTCAGTGCCTCCCACTCCCACTGGTAAGCAAAGAAACTTCCCTCCTCCCTAATAAGGCAATGGATCAGTAACAGGGACTATAAACAAAGCCCAGGGATCAGCAACTCTGAAACTGGACTACTCTAGTTCAGTAAGGCGGGAAAACAAGAGATTTTTGTTTTATTACAGAGATAAGGAAAAAAACAGACAGTAAATGCTATAAATGCTGTAAATCGGCTAGCGCACTTTAGTGTGTAGCCTACAGAAACAATTTGCAACAATTAGTAACTTAAAGTGCAATAAACAGTGTAAAATGCAGAAATCACTTAAAGTAGCAGTAAAACAGGCGAAATGCAGTCGCTAGCTTAATAACAGTGGGAAAGCCACAAAAAATACTTATATCTGGTAGAAAGTCACTCTTTTAGCTCTCTGCTGCTTGGATCACTCTGCAGGCCACCACGAGGATCTGTGCTGAGTTGGTACAAGCTGGAAAATGCATGTTTAGCGTGTTTTATAGCAGGGGGCTGAAAGGAGCTAGGAATTGGCCCAAAACGACCAATGGACTACTAGTTTCTGGCTGAAACTTCACCAATTCGGACAAAAAGGCTGCTCAGTGCTTCCCACTCCCACTGGTAAGCAAAGAAACTTCCCTCCTTCCTAATAAGGCAATGGATCAGTAACAGGAACTAACAACAAAGCCCAGGGATACTCTAGTTCAGTAAGGTGGGAAAACAAGAGATTTTTTTTTTTTTTTTTTTTTTTTTTTTTTACAGAGACAAAGAAAAAAACAGACAGTAAATGCTATAAATGCTTTTAAGCGGCTATCACACTTGAGTGTGTTAGCCTACAGGTAAAATTAAGCAACAAATAACTTTTGAATAACTTAGAATACAAATAACTTAGAATACAAATTGATGCAGTCAATATTTTCAGATGCAGACCTCTTTGCATCAAGACCTATTCTTCTTAAGAGCACACAGGGAACCCACTAAGTCTGAGGTCTGGATCTCTCTAGCTGTCTCCCTCCAGGTCCTCAATAAGTCTCCCCACCGGTACAGCTGTAGGGTTAAGTTCTCAGCTGAGTTCCAAGCCAAGACCTCCAGCACCCTCTCTGTAAGCCCAGTGTTTGGTATCCCTGCTCCAAGTAGCTGACACACACACAGACACACACACACACACACACACACACACACACACACACACACACACACACACAGTCACACACTCACACCATGGGATTTGATTTTTCACACACACACACACACACACACACACACACACACACACACACACACACACACACACACACACACACACACACACAACTTTGAAAGGCTAGCACAGATTTACCTTCTATGTCCCCTTCTGCCCAGAGTATAAGGTAGTTATCACTGCCCTCAGACACTCCACAATCAGCTACTCCAAGGCCCTTAACAAAGGGTGTCCAATTATACTGTGTAATATTAATAATAGTACAAATTATAGTAGCTGACCAAGACAGCTAGGCCTTCAGGAGTGGTCCACAATGTGTCAACAAATAAATATAATCACTCTCAAATGTTAAGTACTTTCTAGAAGGACCAGACACAATAACAGTTTAAATATATTTAATAATAAATAATAAAAGAACAAGAAAACACTAAATATATATTTACAGTAGACCATTGAGTTCAAATCACAGGAAATATTGAAAATAACATTGATGGACAGAATCTTCCAAATAAAGTAAAACAATCTCTAAACTATTATTCACTATATTCCTGACTGAATCTAGGAGAATTACTATTCCCTAATAACTTACTTGATTGAGCAAGGCACAACGAAATACGTGAGCAGTCTTTCTAGGCAGGTTTCCCAGAATAGAATACTCAATACTCAGAGATTACTTCCTGTAAAATATAATATCCAAGATGGCTTGCAGAATGACCTCATATGGTCCCCTGACTCAAGGTTCTAACAATATCCCCCTTTGAAGGTGAGACAGGAATTTGGCATAGATGGCTACAATACACATCTAAATGTTTATGGCAGTGCCTGGGGCTTCTCCTCTTTTTACTGAGCCAATAAACAAAGGCTTCTTCCAGACCCACTGTCTCTGGTCATATTCAGGACTGTTTTGTGCCATTTTAATGGTTTAACAGCGCATTTACATTTCCCTTATTTTTCTTAAAGTAAGCTAACTGGTTAACCTCTGCTGTCCCAGTATCCTCTATTAAAATATATACATTTAATTCAGTTACAATAATACATGAACATTTCTTTTCATTCCAGCAGGATGCACTGTTGATACATGTTAACACAAACAAACCTCACAAATACATTTTCTGCACAAGCATCTGTACAAATCATTTTTGATATACAAATGACATATAATTATAAAATTCTATCTAGCTTTGCTGGCACGTGTCGTATATCCACTGCCCTACTTCTCCTGGCATGGCTGGCAGTACCTCCTATCATCTCACACATACATATGGCAAACTTCCAACTGTGTCAATACAGGTATGGACAGAGATTTGCTGAACAGGCACTGCCAAGACATCTCCCTACTGAGACTGTTATTGAAGAGCACGATGGGCATGAGTCTATTAGTGCCTGTCCAGAGGGTGTCCTGACCCATCACCAACAGGTAGCCCACCTCCATTAAGTAATGTGTCTCAGATGCAAATAGAATAGGTGTTGGAATCTCTAGTGAACAGAACAGTAAGAAGGAGTATTGCCCAGTGGGAGAATCTCCTGCAAGAGATACAAATTTACTCACCCAGATACCCCAGATACCCTATCCATCAGGCCACCTGGAGTGGATGTGGCCCATGCCAGTAATCACCATGATCCATCATGTGGAGATGGATGCCAGTAATATTTCTTTGGTTTAAGGCAACAGACAGCACACAGCTTCTAGTACCACACCATATCCCAGGAAATGTGAGCTCCCTTCCTCTTGTGTCATGCCTCACCCGTGCATGTCCAAACTTTCTAATTACCATTTATCTACCATCTGTTTGTTTCCATCCATTCCATGCCTTGCATTCTAGTGTATGCACTTCCACCTCTGTTTTTTTGTGCTCTTTCGTGTGTCTGTCTGCCTTTGCATACTGTCCTGTTTCCTTCTTATGCAGCTTTCCTTTTCTGCCTCTCCCTTCCATCATTATATATAAAGGAAAAAAATGGGTACCTATTCCCAAAAAATACATGTTTCCCTTCTCCTTCCTTCTGTATACTCACATATGTTGGCCTTTTCTGTGAATACGCTTCCTCTTCCCCTTTTCACTACTTTTTTTTTTCCCATTTCCTTCATGTTTATGTTTGCTGCCACTATTCCTGTATTTCTATGTATCTTTCTGAGATGCTTTTTGTCATCCTGCCAAGATTCTGTGTTGTTATGTGCAGCCCAGCTAATACATTTACTGGTTTACCTTTCAGATGTATTGGTCTGTGAGTTCATATACCCTGTTTGATCACCATTTGAAATGTCAGGATACACCACAATGTATCCTGAATCTCACAGCCTGAATGACCGAAAGCATGGACTTACATATACTAAGTCTGAGATGCCATTTCTCAGAATATTCCCTTTTTTCTGATGTATGGTGATCTCTGAGTTGGGATATATAATTTTGGGGAGGGGGCAAAAAGAAAGTTTAAAGAGAAGAATGATTTTTGAGATTAGCTCTTCTCTGGGTGTTCAGTCGTTTTTTCTCCTGCTTTTTGACACTCAGCATTTCAAGTGCCAACATTTCAAAAGGGAGGTTTTTTGTTCTTGTGAGCTCATGTGGTGTGACTTATAACCACACTTTGGATTGTGTCTTGCACACATGTATATACATTTCACTGCATGGATGTGACTGCTTGCATAGTTTCATTGCACAGGTATGCCCACTTGCACAGGTCCAGTGCTGCTCATTTACTTAATTAAAAAAGTAAAAAGTACTATACCACCATGGCTAATCAGAGTGAAATGAATTGACACATTAAGGAATAACAGATCATTGAAGAGACAGCTTTGTTAAAAGCAACAAGTAACTTTTAAGAATGTAAACCTGGATTGATTAGGTACATTTCCATGTAGATCCCGTAATGCCTGCAAATATATATGGATTGCCGTTGATATCTGACATCAAGCTACAGGGAGTAGAATTGAATTTGATTTTTATGCAGATTGTAGGAGTAGTAATCTCATTTATTTGGCCCAATGTACTACCTGTAATGCATTCAATATAGGCAAAATTAACAGAACCTTAAGAAAAAGAGTGCTTGAACACATAAATTATATTTCAAATGCCTAGTTAAATAATGCCTTGGAAAAACATGTTAACACCCACAATGTTAGCCATCATTTTAAATTTGTAGTGTTTGAATTATTAGATATTAATCTGAGGGGAGGTAATTTGTGCAATATGACAGAATGTACTCAGTTAAAATGGATTTTACACTTACAAGTAGGTAAGAGCCCCAGTTTGAATGGACATAGGTTCATAGGTTGGTACTAGCCTATCGGCCTTAGGGCCTATACAAGCCTAGCCATAACAAATCCCTGGATATTTATTCCCACAATATTTACTTCCCTGGAACCCTGTCTAGAAGGGTGACTGACGTGATCGCTGGGGTGAATTTCCTATCTCCCATCCAATTATCAAGATTCCTTTTGAAGAGGGCCAAAGAGGCGCTCTGCTTGACATGTATGGGCAGTCTATTCCAGAGTCTGGGGAGTCTCTGGGTCAGGAACCTATCCCTCCAGCATGTTTTGTTCATTATGATGATAAGGTTTAGATCCCTGGAGTATGTGTCTCTGAGGGATTGAGATTTCTTTAAGTGTAGCATGTCCAACAGCTCTGGGTTTGACATGACCTTGTATGTTAAGCAGAGATCGCCTCTGAGTAGACGATATGCGACAGAGTATAGGTGGAGTTTTTTTTAGATGGTCAGCATAGGGCATCTGCTTTAGGCCTATGATTCTTTTAGTGAGGTATTTCTGTGGTCTTTTCAGTTGTTGCAGATGTCTTGAGAGGTACATACCAAATGGGGCATTGTATTCTATAATGGATCTAATGAGAGATGAGTTCAGTGGGACAATGACCTCCTTTTTTCTGGATGAAAAGCCCTTAGTGATGAGGTGTGCCACATAGAAGGATTTTCTGACTGTTGCGGCGATGTGGTTATCGAAGGTGAGACCACTGTACACCTGTGACATGTTTCTTTAAAACGGGTCTTCAGATCACGTGACTTAGTTCATTAATGTGATTTGATGTTTTAGTATTTAAATTAATTTTATATGTCTTTACTTTTTGGCCTAAAGAAGTGGTTCCCCACCATGAAAGATCTTACCTGTATGAATTAAAGAGTTTTAAATGTTCTTATTACTTTTTCTATTCATTTTACTCTGCTTAGTTGTGGTGGTGTAGTACTTTTTACTTTTTTATTTACTTGTGAGTTACTATAGACCTTTATTCACTGCTATGTGCCTTTTCTTTCAATATTTGCTACCCATTTACTGACCCTGAAGTGCATCAGTTGAACATGAACATCACATGTCTTCACTGGAATATGCAATGATTCCCTATGCTGCTGTATAGTTCTGCTTTACAACACAAGTATTGCTCATAAGTGATTTCCTTCTTTATAAATCTTAGTTCCTATTTTAAAAAAAGTAAAATGATTTTGTCAGACAAACAATGTAAAATCACTAATGACAAATCAATAATGACATGCTACATGCTTTAATCTGAAGAAAGTTTAACTGCCAACACAGCTGCATGCTTTCAGGTTTCCAATTATACTGTGTAATATTAATAATAGTAACAGTAATTAAATTCATTATATAAGGAGAAAGAGTAATAATACTGACATAGCTGCAGGCAAGAACTTTATGACTTGCACACAGTGAATTTCTGGGTCTTTGTCTTTTTCTGAAAAGATTTCATGCCTGCATAAACTAAAGCACTGCTGGTAATTCCCTGCTGGGTGAGGAAAGTAAACCTATATTTTTTGTCTGTGAATGATATAACTGTTTTTGGTTTGACCTGCTCCATTTTGTTTTATGTTTTAAGAAATCTGCTTAGCCTGGAGGTTTTGTTCTGTGTGAGAGATAGACACTTAAATTACCTAGGTTGCACGTTTCACAGTTTTTTTCATTGGTTAAATTGTTTCTTGAGTGACACTTAAATACACAGTGAATTTCTGGATCTTTGTCTTTTTCTGAAAAGATTTCAAGCCTGCATAAACTAAAGCACTGCTGGTGTTTTCCTGCTAGTTTTTCCAAACTACCTTCTCCTTTGTTGATCTGCTTTTTAAACTTGGTGATTTTAAGCTGTCCAATCCTATTATAAATTGAGCTTAATAAGCTACTCCCTTTCTATGTTGCTGTTGATATCTTGAATTATTTATTTGCCTTTCCTTGTGCTTATATTAAAAAAGTGCATATTTCCTCACATTGTCTAATCTACTAATTTGCGTGCTCTGAAATCATTATTTACCTAGCTGCTAGATAAAGTAGTCTATTTTTACACTCCAGCAAACACTTGTTTTTACATAAAGAGACCAATGGGTTTTCCATCTAGTGCACTGGGAGGTAGTCTGATCTGTTTAGGTTGGGGAAACACTTGAGATTTCTGCATGTAGTTTTATTGGCTGGAGGGCTTATTAATCAACTTATCTTGTTTTTAGTGCCTTTGCAATTCTGTACAATTGAGTTATTCTTGGCTCATTTATACAAAGCAAAGTACTTTTGTTTAATAATCACATGTTATAAGCTATTTAAAGTACACTGCTGTATCCATATCTTTAAATTTGTCTGTGGTAGCATTTTGTATCTTTTAAGTTTGTGATAGCATTTCACTCCAGACACTTCTTTACTGACTAGGATTATTCATCTAGTGGCAGTAGGTGTTTACCTGGTTTATCTGAGCTGGGAAGCACACAAAAGGGCTCTAAGTAATTTTTGCACTTCTCTTATATACTGTGACTGTACCTTAGCAGTTTAAAAAAACTGTACTCCTTCTGCTGCTTTAAGTAGTTAATTCTGCTGTACTACATAGTTGTAGGGTTGTTGTAGGTAGTTTGTGTGGTCTTGTTACACTTGGGCTCCAAACCAGCTATTCTACATTAAGAAGGTGTTTTTTCTGCACCCTTGTGGCAAAAGTGCACTGATCTAACCTGAGTTGAGGATTGTTGGTGGAAGGCTTGTTGTGTGCTTTCCTGATTAATAGCTTAAAACCTCTTTCTCTTTGCTCATATTTAAGCCTCTTGTTTGTATGGTGCTGCTCTTCGCACAGCAATGGTTAGCAGTGTCCTATATACATGCAAAAGTCTAGAAGCTCAGTTTTTCCCTAAACAGCTGTCAGTGAAACCCTTCCAAGCTTTTCTGCTGCTTTAGGAGTGACTCAGTTGTACACTGAACAAAGTTGCCTTATTGAACAACCTTGTTTACATAAAGCATATGTCCCTCTTATAGTCTCAGTGCTACCAGCATACTCCTGTAAAATTAATTCCCTTCCCTAATAAAACATACAGTAAGAGCATGATATCATGGATGGATAGTTTCCCATCATCTCTCTGGCCAGCCTGTTAGACATGGGAAAATCTTTAGGTAATGTAGCAATTGTCTCATGTATACTGATAACCACTTACTCCTGAAACAAGCAAATACTTTATGTGAAAGATGTAGTTACACTATCAAAATGAAGGCAAGACTCTCACATAAGGACAAATCAAATACTAAGCAGGTTGTCAGCTGACACACACTTCCCACACTAAATAAGGACTGACACATGACATATGCAGAGGCATTCACTAGTGACTTACTAAAAGATCAGAAGCCTCCCAAATGGAAACCACTTGCATGCAAAAAAACAACCACAACACATCATGACACACACACACACACACACACACACACGCACACACACACAGACACACCAGTGTCTCAACAAATAAGCCCATAAGGAATAACTCCGCAAAACCTAATGTATTGGTCATAGGTGACTCCATTTGGAGACACATGAATATTCCCCACACCAGGCTGGATAAGAAGCATATTACGGTTAGCTGGTTGTCAGGTGCCAGGATCCATCAAGTCACTCAAGCACTCAAGTCACTCAACCACAAGAAAGGGTATGACTCCGTCATACTCCATGTGGGGGTGAATAACTTGAGACATACCTCAATGAAGAGAGACATGAATGAACTCTCAGGTTATGTGTCACAAGCAGGGATAAACCTAGCCTTAAACAGTATTCTACCTTCTCAGAGGATGATGCCACAATACAAATAGAATATAATTGACTTTAACAATTGGCTTATCTTGTAGTGTCAGTACAAGGGGATCCAATATCTGTCAGCCTGGGAAGACATGGTTGACAGGCCGTGCTGCTTTAACAGAGATGGTCTGCACCTGTCTCCTCTTAGGCTTTCAGTACTTGTAAAGGCATTAGCCCATTAGCCACCCCTATTGTTCCTTTTTTAGGCAGTGTCAAAATAACCAACCTCCCAACATGGCAAAATCCTCTCTAGATAAATTCAAGGTACTGCTGCTTAATGCTGGGAGTCTAAAGAAGAAACTGCACTCCCTGGAAGCACTTCTCACTTTGGAAGATGCTGACATCTGTGCAGTCACCAAGACATGGTTCAAAGGTGTGGACAGCACCTTGGCTATGTTGGGCTACAATGCCTTCCATACATTCAGAACACAAACTGAGCATGAAAGAACCAAAGGAGGGGGTGTATCCATCTTCATTAAGGATAAGTATACCTCAAAACTGCTCAAACAGTATAACTCTCTTAAGCTATTCCATGTCCATATAATATAGCCAAATCCCCCTACCACATCATAGCTAGCTATAGGCCCCCCACCATGAAACAGGAAAAGCATGCTGCATACCTGGACTTACTAGATCACTTGCCATACAGCCCAACACCTTACTCATGAGTGATTTTAATTATCCTACCATCAAATGGGAAACATACATGACCACAAACATGTTGGCACAGAGATTCTTGGACTTTGTCAATGCAAATGCTCTGGAACAGCTAGGCAGCACACCAACAAGAGGCTCAAATGTCCTGGACTTAGTACTCATTTAGATGGGAGAGCATTTCACCCCTCCCCTGTATGATGGCCTCCCTGAAAAGAGTGGACCATAAATCAGTCTCAATCAATGTAATTATAAGACCAAATACCCCATCAACTCAAAAACACTTAAGAATTTTTCAAAGACAAATTACCTCCTACTAAGTGATGGTATAAAAATGTTCAAAGCTCCCTCAAACACAGATAATGTGGACTCCTTTGCAGAGGTCTATACCAGTGCCCTGTATAACCACTTAAGCAGTTGTATAGAACTGGCTGATTGGCTGATTGGATTAAAAACAGGTCTTGCTGAAACAACAAGCCAACCTGGTGGGCCCCTAGTATAAACAGGCTATACAACAAGACAAAGAAAATAATCTCCAAGAACAACAGGGAACTGGCTCATCAGAGGAAAAAATCCACCTCTAGCTTAAACAAACAAGTTAGAGATCTTGACCTCCAAAGATAATTGCAAAGCAAAAATAGCCTCCCTAGCTAAGGATAATCACAAGGCTTTCTTTAATTATATCTGAAATCAAAAAAGTTATACCATGCTATGTGCTCAACTGGTTGTGGATGGTACCATTCATACTTAACCCGAGGTAATAGCCAACCTGCTAGCTGAAAGATTTGGAGCAAACTTCACCCCTATGTCCTTTCCAGTCATCCCACAGTATATCTGCTACCATTATCCACCCTATTATTTCAGTAGAGAAGGTCACCTTGGTGCTATCCAAGGCCAAAAACACGGCATCACCGGGACCAGACAACATCCCAGGTTGCCTTTTAAACAACTTAAAACATGACCTAGCAGACCCATTTGGATCACACTTTAACCACTGACTGTGAACTGGCTATGTTCTGATGGAATGGAGGACAGCAACAGTAATCCCTCTACACAAAGAGGGACCATCAACTGACCCTAGGAATTATAGGCCCATAAGCTTGACTAGTCTCATCTGCAAGGGCATGGAAAGAATCATTATGAACCTTATTGACAAGGCCATAGGTAATCTTCAAACTCTGGACCAAACCCAGTTCGGATTTGTTAAATGTAGTTTGTGCTTGTTAAACATGGTTGACTTCTTTGAGAAAGTCACCAAGGCGCTGAAGGACGGAAAGACAGTGCATACCACCTATCTTGACCTAGTCAAGGCATTTGACACAGTCCCCCACTCTGGTATTGTAAAGAAGCTCTCCCCACTGGGAATTAACCCCTTCATTACCAGATGGATAGCCAACTGGCTCATTGATAGGACACATAGTGTCAAAGTGGGTGATGTCACCTCTAACAAAAGCCCAGTCACCAGTGGTATGCTACAGGGTTCTGTACTGTGTCCCTTACTATTTAGAATTTATTTCTCAGAAGTCCAGGCAAACTTGGAGGGGCTGTAGCTGACAAAGTTCACTGATGATTAAAAATTGGGAGCAATCATTAAGTCCCCCAACAATGTTGATATACTGCAGACATGGTTAACACAGACAAATGACTGGTGCCAAAGACAAGGATTAAAGCTAAATGCAAAAAAATGCATTATTATTCCCTTTAGAAAAGCTGACATTCCTGCTAATTACATTATAGACAGCACCCCCCTAAGTATAGAATAAGTAGTACATGATCTGGGTATTTGGGTTGATAGCAAACTGAACTTTGACCACCACGTATCCACAGCAGTAAGGAAATCCTTCTATGTGGCACATCTTAGAAGTAAAGGTATTGCATCTAGATCTAAGGATGATATAATTCCATTATACTTGGCCCTCATCAGACCAATAATTGAGTGCAATGCTCCCTTTTGCATGTACCTCACCAGACACCTGCAACAATTGGAAATATCACAAAAGTTTCTCACCAAGACATTACAGGGTACACAAAACAAGTCTTAAGCAGAAAGATTAAAATCCCTCTCACTTTATTCTGTCTCCAACAGGTTGCTAAGGGGTGACTTGTGCCTGGCCTACAGGGCAGTCTCTGACCCAGCCCTGATGGAAATGTTACACACTCATTCCAAGGATCTTAACCTAGCCTCTGATATGAACAGGTAGATTGATACATCTCCCAGAGACTGACACTTCTCTGAAATAAGCTGCCAATTCATGTAAAACAGAGCCCTACCCTGACCCTCTTCAAATGCAACCTAGATCAATGGATGGGTGACCACAAATTCACTCCTGGGATGGTGCCCATGTCCCTTCTGGACAGAGGAAGTCAGTATTGACTACCATAGTCCCTTACTTCTATGAGCTTCACTCACCTAACCACCAACAATTGGGGCAACTTAGGATAAATATGGCTAGACTTGTAAGGGCTCTAGGACTGTTAGCCTAGTAACCTCCTATGACCATATGAACCTATGAACATGCAACACCAAGAAATAGTAAAGATAAAGGCATTGTTAACAGAGATAAGTATTTACTGAGGTGTACAAGTGGATGGAAGCTATGCTTCAGTTGTCTAAATTGTCAGGCAAATAAATGTGAAAAGCAAAGTTCGGATGCTGTACAAATGTCAGAACTGACAGTGCAGCCATGAGCAGGATTCATTGTGGATTGCTGCCATCCATTTGTGCACTTGAGAATGCCTCTCTTAGTAATCATAGGAGATATTCAGTATTTGACTCAGATGCATTCATATCTGTTCTAATGCCATTATGGTTATATGCAGCATCATTTCATTACCTGGCAAACCTAAGTTACTCAAACATGATAATAAGCCTCCTTATTACAGTATTTGGTAATTCTTTAAGATTCAAGCAGAAAATGGTGACAACTATGTGTCTCCCAGATGTGTAGGTTGAAAGATTCAGAATCCACTATGACTCACTGCTTGCTATTTAATTGGAACAACATATTAATCATTGTGAAAAAAATCTAAACCTTCAAGACATTGCATAGCTAACAGTAATACCATAAAACATCATAATCATACAATATTTACAAACAATTATTAGGGAGGTTCCCTGATATGGGAATATTTCCCATATCCCCATGTCTGTGTATTTCAACTCTGACAACAGACGAACTTGGAGAAGAAGAAAAAGGTAGAAAACAAAAAGTGAAACCCACCTTTTCCTCTTCTCTAAGAATATCTGTGATACAGTTTTGACACACTGCAATATTTCTCAGGCAGAGTTTTGACGCTCTCTGAAACATTACATAATTAACTGTAGTTTTCCAAAAGATTAATGCATTCTAACTTTCTCTGTTGAGTTATATGCTATAGTTAATGCAAACAATTATTTCCTTATGGATAATAAAATGGACACAGATTAACTATACGCAGTTAATTTAAAAAAAAAGTTAAGACAATTAGATTCTGAATTTCTGAAAATGCAAGGGCAAGTTAATAAGAATGAGTTACAGACATCTGTGTCTGGAAGAGCTGAGAAACGTTTGCATATCTAATAGATTGTCTTTGTCTTTCAAAATACTAAACTGTCATTGATAACGCTTGGATTTTTTTTTCTAAAAAAACACTAAACAATATTATATACAGCAAATTCATAGTATGTGCCATTTAAATTCATAGAAATAGTATGTACTGTTATAAAGGAATTTTACAGTTAATTAAATATATTATTATTATTATTATTAAATTATATTGCCATGTTGCCTGAAGTAAAAGGATCTTAGAAGATGCATAAAAAAGTGAAAGATAAGAGAATGAGAAAACTTTTTTTCAATTGTTTTGAAAGGAAACGCATGTTATATACAAGACTGCAAACACTTACTAGCCCAGAGCTCACCCATTAAAGCTTAAAGGCAGCTGTGTTGCCAGTGTATTGGTGCTGGCTACAGAAGTTGCAGAATCACCAACACTGAATGGTGAAAATGAATCTGTTGTCTTTTCCAGTGCATTGAAACAAAAATGTCTTGCTTCTCAGAAGGCCATCGCCATCAGAAAAGGTCCTGTAGGGTAGTTGGTCTACGATTATTAGGCCGAGACCTTACAGTTGTCCTTGCAACCAGGAAATTGTAATAGACTGTAGCACTTCATAAATTGTAAACAGATAGCATTACGTGATAATTGTAATTGCTGTGACACCTGGGTAAAATTACTGTTAATTTGTAAGTTGCTGTTCTGTAAAAGTTCATTGTGAAATTTCAGTGCAGGATCCAGATGATTTTTTAAAGCAAATTCAGACTCTTCAATGAAGTAAAGAGCTCAGCTTGTGTTCAAACTGTCATTTTTGGAATGAGATTTTTCTGGTCCTTTTAATATTTCTTTTTAATTTGATAGATTAGGCTGAGATGTCGAATGTACTGCTCAGAATGTCTTTGGCTAACTGTTTATCATCACTGTGTGGAGCTTTACTTCAACCATTCGGTCTTCGACGTATAGGCTAACACTGAAGGTCTTTGGCTAACTAAATTCGCAGATAACTGCAAACTAGGAGCCATAATCGAAACTCCTAATGATGTGGACATCCTACAAAAGGGCCTCACTGAGACAGATGCCTGGTGTCAAAGCCATGGTCTCAAGCTCACTGCCAAAAAGTGCATTGTCATCCCCTTTGGTAAAAACTCTGTACCCATGAACTACCACATAGTCAGTAGTCTACTTAAATCCGAAAGTGTGATAAGAGACCTTGGGACACAGGTGGACAGTAGTCTCTCCTTTGATAATCACATCACCACAGTGGTCAGGAAATCCTTCTATGTAGCACACCTCATCACAAAAGGTTTCTCATTCAGAAAAAAAAGAGGTCATTGTTCCCCTCTACTCATCACTAATTAGACCTATTATAGAGTACAGCACCCCTTTTGGTATGTACCTCACAAGACATCTACAACAACTGGAAAGGCCGCAGAAATACCTCACAAAGAGGATTACTGGCCTCAAACAGATGCCCTACGCAGACCGACTAAAAAACTCCAGCTTTACTCCATCGCATATTGCCTACTCAGAAGCGATCTCTGCCTAACATACAAAGCTATGTCAAACCCAGAGCTGTTGAACATGCTCCACTTAAAGAAATCCCAATCCCTCCGAGCTACACTCTCTAGGGACCTAAACCTTGTCACCACAATAAACAGAACATGCTGGAGGGATAGATTCCTGTCCCAGAGACTTCCCATACTCTGGAACAGTAACAGAGCTCCTCATTAGCACTTTTCAAGAAAAATCTTGATGATTGGATGGGTAATAAGAAATTCACCCTGGGGAATCACTTCTGTGGTTCTGCTTGACAGGGGCACAGGAAAATAATTTTCTTGGGTGGCGAAAGCCAGGGTACATTTTTGGCTAGGCTTGTATAGGCCCTAGGGCCAATAGCCTAATACCTACCTATGAGCCTATGTATGTCTAAAAACTGTAGCATGAAGAAGTGCAATCTACTCACATGGGGGTGTTGACAGGAATTCCTGCAAAAAGATGGGATTGTAGTGTATTATCTATTGTGCATCTGTCAGAGCTAAGCTAGACATCTAAAATGGAATCTTAGAAAATACATACCCATTTTGTATATATTATAAAAAAAGCTGTCCAAAAGCATACAGTCTATACTACATTGTCTGCTATGTCTCAGCTGGACTCCTATCTAAACAGTGTAACAAAACAGACTGTAATGACCTCACAATAAGATGGAATTCAGCTTGAACATACACAATGAGCACAGCAAAGAAAAAGAACAAATGCTTAATAATGCCCCCCTCACACACACACACACACACACACACACACACACACACACACACACACACACACACACACACACACTTTCTTAGGTATTGCTGTTTGGTCATTTTTTTTCAATGGTGTACATCCTGAGTTTCAGGGATGCTTTTTTGCTTATGAATAGGGCAGTCATCATGCAAGACCACTGCTCAATGTTAAATAGAATTTTTCTTGACCGATTTAAGTACAGGGAATTTTGGTTATTTTACTTTTTGAAGTTATTTTCAGAGAACATGTTGTTTAGTGTGTTGAACTGGGCAAAGCATTACTAAGTAGTGTATACCTCAATGTTTAGTAGTTGAAGTTTCAACAATTGCAATATTACCAAAAAAGCAATAGAGGTCTCAACACCAAAGCCATTGCATTATGCTACATACATATACATATTAATAACTAATGCAGCAAGGTTTACAAAGGAATTATACTTTTGAGAGGTGTGAATCAATAATTATGATCTCAGAAATGAAGCTTGAAAGGTTATGATTTTTACTACACAGTAAGAAAATAATAACCCTTGTGAATATTGTTATACTATACTTTACTGATTATAGTACATGACATTTTGAATTTCTTTCCATTTCTTTTTTATGGATTGAATGAAGCACAACAGCGTGCCCCTTACACATGCATTTCCCCTCACCCCCACCCTCAAGATGTGAGTGGTTGTTTTTCCTCAGGTTACAGTGAGCCTGCCCTGTAGCTGGTTCACTGAACTGCATTCATCTGAAGCTAGGAATTTTTTTATTATTGTTTTTTACCTTTTGCTTGTTAGTTTCTGTGACAACCGTGCCCTGGCCCAGCAATCAAGGAGCCTCAGTCCTCACCAATAACACCAGGAAGGTCATTTCCTAGAACAGGAAAGGATAACTAATACACAGTAAAGTACAATTTCCCTTAAGGTCACACAGAGAGTCAGTCTGGGGCTGGTTGCTCCCTTACTCTCCAGGTCTCCAGTAAGACTCCCCACTGTCACAGCTATAGAGTCCAGATCTCAGCCTAGCTGGTAAGCTAACCTCCAGTACCCTCTCTGTCCAACCACTGCTTCGTGCCCCTGCCCAGGTAGCTGACACAAACACCCACACTTTGAGATAAGTATTCACACAACTTCACAGATACTCCTGGGAAAGACTAACACAGATTATCTAGCTGTGCCACTTTACCCAGACTATACAGTAGTAATTCCTGCCACCACCAGCTAATATTATCAGCTACCCATAGGCCCTTATAAGGGTGTTCAATTATTACGGTGCAATATTATTATCCAATTGATAATGTGACTATTCAGTCTAAGGCTTATTAGAGTGGCCTATTACTATAACCTCTATAAATATGCAATGTACTCTAGAGTCTATCTCTACACAAACCAGCCACAGGTAAAGGTTTTTAAAATATTTAATAATAAATAATTAAAACACAAGACAATACTACTACACCACAGAGATATCTAAGAGTTCAGAGATCACACAGAAACTTAAAACAATACAGTAGGACAGGTCTGATGTCAAAGAAAAACACTTAATCTAACATTTTAATCTGTAGCTAATCTTAAGAGAAAACACAGTGCTATAATCCTACTTTCACACATAAAGAGCATAAGCAGTGCTGGGTTGATGGTCCAAGACAAATGCTTTTAGTCTCTCACTGAACAATAGTTTTTAAAACACTAACAAACAGCTCTGCTAAGGCCCTCCCAAATTACATCATTTTGACACTTAGGTTTTCCCAGTATTCACATTACAACATTTGACCCTTAGTCTGGAGTTCCCAGGCAAACAAACTGCATTATTTAGCAAGCTAACACCTGCTCAAGAAACTGCAACAATAAAAGACATTTCACATGTATACTCTAACAATTATTCCTTAATTGACAATAGAAAGATTGTGTTCAGTCACACGTTTCGGCACCACTTTAAATAATTGTAACTTCAAAGAACATTTGCAATGCTTGGCTTGATTTTCCTTACAGCAGATGGCAATGTTGCAACAATCTTGAAGTTCACATTTTACAGTGTTCATTTAAAAAAACATAAGCCTGTATTTATTTATACAAATGATAGAATTATGTATCAAATTCTATTTGACTAGGCTGGCAGCCTTCGCCCATCTTTCCGCAGTCTTCATAGTTTCTATGTGCTTTCGATTTTATTTTGAGGTTCTGTGCTTCAGGTGCTTTTAGGCTGATTTGTTTCATCTCGGTAAGTTTTGTGATTCAGTGTATATAATAAGATTATAATTTTCTTATTTATAATGTGCTCTTGTTATACATAATGGCTTGTATTTATAGAAAGATGAGCAACAATGAAGCTCATGTTGGTCAGAGAAACAGTTTCACTAATCTGTAAAAATGAGTTTCAGATTCATACATACTTTGCACTGTGTTAAATAGAGTATTATACCATGATCCCCCCAAAACGTGCACGCTGATTGGCCAGCGTGCCCGTTGTAAATCGAGTTATACTAATGGAAAAGGTCCGTCGCCGGACTTTTTCCATTAGTATAAACACTATGTTAAATGGGTTTAACATGCGAGACAGTTTAAAATAAGCAACGGAGATCTCCGTTGCTTATTAAAGCTGTCTCGCTATGTTAAACCCATTTAACATAGCGAGCTATGTTAAATGAGTTTAACATAGCGAGACAGTTTAAAATAAGCAACGGAGATGTCCGTTGCTTATTTAAAACCGTCTGTCCGCTATGTTAAACTCATTTAACATAGCAAAAAGCAATGGAGATCTTGCTTTCTCCGTTGTTTCCACAGCTCTGATGTACTGCGCAGGCGCACAGTGCATCAGAACTGCCGGATGCCAGACATCTGCGGAAGGGCAGTAAACAGGCATTATACTATGCCATTATTTAAGAAAAGTAATAGTTTCTTTTCTTAAATAATGTCATGGTAATGCACTAAATTACCCACGGTTGGCTGTTTGGTCCTCGGAGCCCTTGGGACCAAACCACGCCAACCGTGGGTAAATTTAGCATTACCCACACCCAGGCGTGGGTTATTGCTATAATAAGTCATTTACAGGTTTAAGAATCACACACCTGAGCAACCATGCAGCTCCAACTTTTCTTAAAAGTGCCAGTATATGTGACTCATTAAGAAAATGTTTCCTACTGTCAGTCTTTGTGCCTCTCCTCCATTCTTACCACTCCTCATATAGTTCCATTGTGAGTATGCATCTCAACTGTCATGTATGCCATCTCTCATAAATACTCATTATCTTGTAAGAGATATATACACCTTTGGTATCCCCTTACCCCAACCACCCCTTACATTGCTATCTATGACTATTACTCTATCCATTCTCTTGTCCTATATACATACATACACACACACACACACACACACACACACACACACACACACACACACACACACAGACAAATGTTCACAAGCACTCTGCCACAGATATATATATATATATATATATATATATATATATATATATATATATATGTATATATTTACGCACGCACACTCTCAGTCTACAAAATAATCACCTGCACACTGTCCCAGTATCCACCCCACATAGATACACAGATGTACAGATATCCTATAGACCCACAGAACACAACATACAACTCTCAGTCATCCAAGCAACCGCACGTACACATGCTAGCTTACAGGTTCCCAGTCATTTTCTTATACAGACACCCATTTATGCCTTCATACAGTCACACATATATACCCCCAGTGTCTCTACCACAGCCAAACATTCACATGAACACCCATCTACTGCCTCTAGAGTAAACAAGCCAAATATCTCCACACACACACACACACACACACACACACACACACACACACACACACACACACAATACTTCTCAACCTCTTACTGCAAGAAATCTGGATAAAGCCCAACAAAATGTGAATGGATGCAAAGATCCAAAAATAGGGACATGTTTTAAATATTGTTCTTAAAAACTTAGGAAGTTGATATAGTAACAAGGTTTGTTTTTAACATACATGTTCTGAAGGATTTGAAGTGTGAAACTCAAAGTATGTCTTATGACTTCAATCCCCAGATCATCCCAGTGATTTACCAGAAAATCTAAAATTGTATGAGGAACAAACCAAAATGTGAGACATAAATCTGGACATTCTGTGAAAATCTGAACAGCTGAGAGGTATAACACACACACACACACACACACACACACACACAGGACTAGCTATCTGGATAAACAAATGGTGAAAGGCAGTACAGCAGAGCTGCTGTGCTTTACCACTAGTGCCTACAGTACTTTTCTTGTCAGTAAGTAGTGCGTTGTTGCTCCCACCGGACCTTGAGTCGTACGGATATCTGCGCATCTCCATACTACGCAGGATCAGAGTGCCTGCACTAGTGTGTGCAGTACAAGAGCCTACTCTACAAACTTGCTGACGGACACCTACTTTTGCAAAAGGCTCTGAAGATGTAGGTGCAAGCTGGTGTTGTGGCTCACTTGTGAGACCGGACTCTAAAGTGCCCTAAGGGTTTAGAACTGACGATTCCTTTGCAAACTCGGCAAGGACATTTGCACAAGGTTGTGCATTACACAAGGGAACTCCTATATTTTAATTGTGATGTTACAGACAAACTTAACAATTATTTTATGGCAAATTCCATGTTTAATTATAGCGCAGTAGTTGTACAGTCCTTGCAGGTTCGGAATTATTAGGAAATAGTTCACCTTAATGCTCGTACTATCTGTAATAGTGTCTAACCTGCTTACACACGGTTCAGTTTAGTCTCACTACAATTTCATGATAAAATGCTTTACCAAAAGAGTGGCAGTTTCTACTTGACAGGCATGTTTCATTTTGATGTTAATTGAATAGTTCATACAACTGTCAAACAGCTGTCCCTCTCCCCTTACTCGATGTTTTAGAACACTCTGCTTTTGATGGTCACTCCATCACTCACTGGTGATAAGTACAACCTTGCTGTTTACTACAGCATGCAACGGATCGGTAATCCCTCTGGGTTAGGGAGAATCTGTCCAGGAGGTTTGCTCCCCACCCTCCCTTCCTTTTCAACACAGCAGGGGGGGGGGTCATACAAGGAGTGGCTTAGGTGACGTGGTCACCACGGTTGTGCAGTTTCTCTTCGCCTGATCTGTGCTGCGGTCACGCCGGTGTACACAGCAGGAGGAGGTGAGGATTGTATCAGACTTTGCAGAGAGTAAACTTCTGTGGAGAAACTTTATATCGCTGGAGAGAGTGACGCCCTTCACGTTTGGACTTGTGAGGGGCTCACGGTGTGTATTCGTCTTGGTGCGCTTGTGGTAGAGTTTCTTCGCTCTCTGAAACCATGGGTAAAGCAATTCACAAGGCTGTTAGTGTGCGGAGTCTCCCTCTGTTCATTCAAAGTAAGTGTTAACTTTTAGCTTTTTAATAGGAACGTAGGCAGGATGGGATTATTATATATGTATACAGGAGTGTGACACTCCAGTTAATAAGCAAACGCAGGTACTTCGACAAATGTGTGATGCTGATAACCTGAAACTCGAAATGTTATATTGTTTAAAAACTGGAGAAAACACCGAGCGTAGTTTACCATTCTTATGCTGTTAACCAATCCACTAAATTCACTGGCATAGTGCAAACATCACCAGTTTCGCACAACATAAAACATCGTAAAATCGCAATGCCAAATAAAAAAGATCTGCTACATGAAGCATATCTCTCAACCTTCCATCATCAAACTGAGGAATACTGCCTCTCATAATGTGGATCAAATGGGCAAAATGTAGAGCTCTTACTAACAGCTTACCTACAGCGTCAACCAGGAAGCTCGTGGGATGGTTAAAATACTGCTTGTCCTTACAAAAAAGTTATTTTGATTAATTAATTTAATTGAGTTCTGTTTTCCTTGGATATTAAAATCAGTCCTAATGCTAAATGTGTGCTAGACTCTTTTAGTTTGTAACATTGAGGAACATCACCTTTTTTAAAGATCCAAAATGAGTAATATACCTCATAACGAGGCACACTTGAGAGGCATGTAGGGGGGGGGGCATTTAAAGTTCTTATTGCCCTCATCAATAAACTGGAAGGGCTAAGGAAATATAAAATAGGTGTATCCTCTTTTTGTACTCTATGCCATAGAATGCAGGAAGTTTAAGCTTAATTTGTTTCAACCGCATTTTAGTATTCTTTGTGTTACCAGCAAAGAGACCCAGCAGTTTTATAAACGATTGTCTCTGTGACCTTATCAGCTACGAACGCCTTCTTTGAACAGGAAAATGGAATTTTACGTCTGGAGGGCATACTATGCTGTACAAGCTGAGACGTGCTGTAATCTTTCCTTTTGCACATGGTATTGCTAAACATGCTACTCATAATCAACCCTTTTGAGTACTGAATGGATGAGTGCATTTTGGCTTGCTTGGTTGTACAATGTGTGTGCATTGTTAGGGTAATAAAGCAAAATATTATTTGATAAGTAAGGTTGCGGCTTTGTGTCCATTGCTAACTGAGAGGGGAGAAGCTGTGTATGTGTAGACATCACTTTAATTAAAAATTTAAGTAAAATTCAGGGCACTGTGGACTCCAGCCGATAAAATTATATCTAGGCGGATACCACTTGCTGTTTGAAACAAAACGATGCTGTTCAGCCTATTGGTTTCTAAGTGCATGTCTCCATTTTTATAATTGAAATTAAAATCTTGTGTTTTACTTCTAGCACTTTTTAGCATCCCAGGAGTGTACAGAATGTTACGTTTTTAGATTCAGTCTCCAACGTCTCTGAATAAAAGATATGAACCTTGCATTAAAATGTAACTGCTTAGATAATTGGTTCAAATAATTTTAGCCACTTGGTACAACATAACGTTAGGGCTTGTATGAGTAGGCTACTTTTAAATCCTACCATGCATCCTTTTGAACTGAATGTGTATCGACGAAACTTAGGTAGCCACTTGGCATTAAGCACTTTGGAATGTGTGTTGGAAAAGTGCTACCTGATAAGTACACATCTCCAGCCCTGCCCAACACAGCAGCAGCACACAATTGTCAGGAGAATTTAAACATGAAATTAATAAAACCAGCATAACAGTTCAGGTTTTGAAAACATTCAAACATTTGAAACTGAAGCCATCAGGGACTTGAGTTTATGTCACCTGACAGCACATGGATTATGTGTTTAGGCTATCATTTTACTTACAATTTGGATAAAGTTATAGGCATGGCATTTACTTATAGTCTTTGGCACACTATGCACCTTACTGTCTGTATTGGGCTTAGATGGATAGTGATAGACCACTTTCAGGTAAGCAGTAATTTACCCAGTCTACTGACATGATTTATTGAACTCTTTGTAACTGCCAGTGTGGTGTGTGGACTGCTGGCTGTTGTAGTAGAACAACATAGATGAATTAATTATTACTGAGAACACCTCATACCTGGAAATGATGCAAACCAGATAATATTGTTGCTACTCTAGATACTTCCACTGCAGGAATGTATGTTTTATGAAGTCACACGCACACACACACACACACACACACACACACACACACACACACAGTTTGTAATCATTATTGAAGCAGTATATCATCACAGCTTGTACTGTACATGCCTGCAAGTGTGAACAAAACAGAATATTTCATCTTTGATCCTGCTGATACTGGCCTGTTGGGTGGGACTCAGGAAGCAGTTTGTGTGCAGTCGGTGGAAGTCCCCTGAGTTTATGAAATAGTGGGAGAAAAAATAACAAAAAGAGTAATGGGAGTGAGATAATATTTCAGAGATATGTGGGAGATGACATATTCTGCCATTTATTTGAATACCATAATAGTATCTCTGATTTCCTATACTCCTTTTTCTTTATGACCCACTGCAAGTATTCATTAACATTCTTTTGTTGGCAGTAGTGAGTAATCTGATGTGATAAGACATAATGGCAATATTGCATTCTGAGCACAGATAGATAATTTCCTTTCTGAGACTGCCAAATGCCAGTAAAATGCTGGTCATATACAGCTAGATGATAAGTAAAATTAAATGCTGTTTTTTTTCACACATATGACACTGCGTGTTAACTTTCAAGGATTAAAGTCGTTTGCATTGTATTACAAGGCACTTCGCAAAACAGTCTAAACAAAGTTTAAAACAGCTTACCTGATATCAAAAATTTAAAGCTGAATGGCTGCTCAATGCAACACTACATACACACACACACACACACACACACACACACGCGTAGTCATGCACATAGACACATGTACAAGGAAGCACACACATGCACAAAAGTAAAAAAAAAGCAGTAGATGTTAAATCTGTTTAGCCAAACTACGAGATTATGAGGTGGAAATCTGGACCACTAGAAACCGAAGTGCAAGTAACACAATGCATTGTGCAAGTTTTTCAATTCCAGATTATAGTCTGGATTTATGAAGTTCAGCAGTCTGGAAGATTTTGTGATTTATGATTTACTGTCACCTCCTGTGCCTGACTGGTGAATAACTTACCCTTTTTACCCACTAACAGTAAATTTATTCAACACAAACAGTGAAATTTAGCAAAAGCGCTTTTGTTGTCCTGTCATTATTATGACTGGGATTTGTTTTGTCATGTATTGCTTTTTTATTTGAAACACATGCTGATTAAATCTGTGAACCTCTTTCTGTTTAATGTGTTCATGAATCAGGATGACATATTTTGTCTTCTAACATTAACACTTACTGTCTGTTTTTGTATACTATTCCTAGGAAAAGCCTGTAAAATGTGATAAATTATGCTAGCAGTATGAACCTTCATTACTGCAGTTTTATCTTTGAATGATGTTTTAGGGCTGGCCTGGGCCATACCTCTCAACTGTACAGATTTTTGCATAATATCTAGATTATTGCCTCATATTTTTGCTCTGTTTCTCATAAAATTGTGGTTTTCTGGCAAAGCATTGACAAATCACTGAGGATTGAAGTTCGAAAATAATGACATACATTTGAGATTTAGACTTCATAGCCTTCAGAAAATGCAAGCCCTATTATTCTGTCATCTTTTTTAGGTTTATATAAGCAATATTTAAAATTTGTTCGTATTTTTTTGGTCTTTGTCCCTCCACTGTTTATGATTTTGTCCAGATTTCTTGCTCTAAGAGGTTGAGAGGTGTGCTAGTCCCTGGTACTTGTCACCAAAAGTGCATTATGGAGCCAGAGGAAGAGATTACTTCACAGGTTACATCTGCATTCGCTTGCTACTCAATGATACAGAAGACATAACTATGCAGGTACATGTGTACACCTAACTATAGGAGTGATAGTGTCCAATACACATAGCCTGTAAAACAATTACTCATTTCACTTAAGTATTCATTTTTACTTTGTTAAAGCAAAGTACATATTTAAGCACCTGTGTATATGTGTCTTTGCATGTATGTGTCTATATTTGAGCTCAAAGTGTTGTGTTGATAGAATTATGGACATTCATTAAAAATTATGTTAATGAAAAGGTATGTTTCCCCATGTTAAATAAATTGATTTGCAGGATTATATTTTTTTTAACTCTGTAAAATTTGAATATGATATCTTCGTGGTAGCATACTAAGCTCTGTCAAACTGTTGACAATGCTATTCTAACTGTTTTCTCATATTTATTTATTTTTATTTATTGTGTGTTTCCTTTTTTGCAAATCACACCCTGATGCCAAATTGTGCAATCTTAATATTTCATGTAATGGTGAGTCTTAGGTGGTATGTTGAAAACTGAAGCTCAGACTGTTAAGTTTTGGAAGAATTATGGGTGTTTGTTGAAGTCAATGCTAAAAAAGGTATATTACCCATTTTAATTAACTGATTGTTGTACAAGTTATATTTTTTAATTATGTAAAGTTTTCTTGGTAGTTATTTTATAAGCCCTTCTATTGTGTAATTTTCATGTGTGAACATTGTTTTGTAGTAACTTTCATAAATTATGCTTTGGATCGAAGTTGGACATGTAGTGTCGTATATCAGATGTGGCTCATTGATGCTGTATTAAAAGTTTGAGCTTGAAGTGTTTAGCTTTGGCAGAGTTATGGGCATTTATTTAAAATAATTAATATAAACACATTTGTTTCTTCATGTTTTATTATCTTCATAGTGACTTCCATGTGTACAGTTTCCCTGTTTTATTTCTGGGCACTTTGCTTTCTTTTTTTTTTCATTTTTAAAGATTATTTTCTGTTAAAGTTATGTGCAGGCTGACTACAGAGTCTTCTTATATTGCAGGTCAATGTTGATGGTAAGAGAAAAAAAATGTCTGGTAGGCAGTGGGACTTTGAAAGCTATAGGGTAGAAGGCATCTGTAACTGAATATGAGGTCTAGGTGGCCTGCACAAATTTTCCTGTCCTGCAGCAGAATAGACTTTCTGCACAGGTAAGCAGCAATGAGAGGTCCTTGTGAAACATATAAACATATTTATATATGGATGGAAGCATGTGTGTGTGTGTGTGTGTGTGTGTGTGTGTGTGTGTGTGTGTGTGTGTGTATTGCTGCTTGTAAAAGTAACTGCACTTGGATGCTACTTGCTTATTTATTTTTTAATGTTCCTTTTTTCTTAATGTCTGTCAACTATTCAAGCCTCTTCCAGTTGCTTGTCCCGTCATTTCCCTGTTAGGGGTAAGAACTGAACAATGGCCAGGCTGTAATTCAGGCAGCCATGCAGGGTGAATATTTTATTTTCCTAACGTATGTATACATGTCTCATGGCGGCCTTACATTAGCTGACATCCAGCAATATTGCCTGATAATGTGCACATTCTTCTTTGCACATTTAACCCTGGCTTCCAGACAACTGAATGGGTGCTGCATGCCCAAAACTCTTCCTCTGTCAGGAATCAGTCATATAATGGGTTGGACTTCTCTCCACATGGATGGACAAGATAGCATGTGCTGATGACTCCTGACCTCCTTCTTTGGCTCTTCCAGTTCTCAAGGCCCTATAATTCTGGGTCTTCTAGGTAGAAGTTAGGGCTTTGAATTTTCTCTGTCACAGAGCTAATGTTATTTAGCTGGTATTTATCAGTTTTAATAATACATCAATGCTACAGTGACTAATAACTGTAATCCAGGATACTGTAGTAATAAGACTAATGTTCAAAAATTCAGTAATGCTCTTTACAATAATTGTGATAATGTATCAAGTTTCATTCCATTTTGTAATTTTTTTTACTTTCTTGATGATGTAAACTCCCATTTCAAAGAAATAAAGACATTTTGACTTCTAATTACTACAATATCATTTCTTTTTAATTCACAGTAATTTTTTCTCCCCCCTGCACCCTTTATCTCCACAGGGTTTTCTCCTAAGGCAGTGTGAATAGTGTCTTTGGACTTATGTATTGCTTGGAGTCTTCTACTTGGTTCTTCAGAGCATCTTCAGTGAGATCATCTGATTTTGGAGAGTGACAATTGGTGCTTACTTCTGGGGATGTCACATAAGCCTGGGATTCATTGTGGGGTACATGACAGATTGCCAGTTATGGTTTAAGAATGGCAATGCTCATGCATCATTTTAGGGGCATGACTTTGCTTATCCAACACAGTTAAGGTTCACTAGGTTTCATTAGGTATGTGAATAGTTATCTATTCTTCATTGGTAAATTGGTTATTTTGTCCACATTCATACTTTACCCTATCTTTCCTTGGTAATAGCTTGCCTTGTACCTTTGTAAAAAATGACACAGATTTTAATAAATACAGCACGCAATTTCTGTCCAGTGTCTTCAACACTCAAACTTCATAAGTTCATAGGTTCAGGTGAGAAGCTTATGACCTGCTGCCATT
>NC_056730.1:355837122-355867122 GCF_019279795.1 Protopterus annectens | reverse complement strand
TCTTAAATTAGACTATTTCCTTATCAATTCATTTCTTATATACAATTTGCCCTTTGCCTGCTGACCATCAAGCCTCCATCTACTTACTATTTATTTATTCTCCTGAAGTAGGATGTCCCAAGATATGCTGGGGCAAGAGCTGGGGGGGGGGGGGGGCTATCATATAGGCAGACATTGGACTTGATTGTGCCCTAACTAGCATCCTGATTATGAAGGGACTTTTACTGTGAATGGCCTGTCCCTTCCCTTGCTGGTGACTGAAGCACTTGCATCACTGTGAAAGCTGCCTATGCCATTTTGTCCATGTACACATGCTCCTCCGCATGCACTGGCAAGGGGTAGGGTCCCCGGCTTAGGTGGTCACATCTGCATCCTTCCTGATCGACCTCTCCACATCCTGCCATGTCCTATCCCTCAGCAGAGGCTGTATCAATAGAACAGTGGTATAAATTGGTTGGACCAGCATCACTTTCCCAGGGATGGGCATGTCATTACCTCTGCCTTTAAGTACCTGAGCCTCTGACTGAACCTGAGTCACATGGGCTGTAGACTGGGTTTTATCTTTCTGCACCACTGTCTTGGGCTACTTATCAGCTCATTTTAACCTATCACATCAAACCCTGATAAAGAAAATTATCATGTGAAGATATGATGCTGTACATTGTTTAGAAGTGATATGTATAATAAACAACAGGAAAAAGCAGCAATTGCAGCTTTATAAATTCTAGTAAGGCTGTGGTCAGGTTTTCCATTTTTCCCTTTTCACTATGAATCACCTTGCTGATGTGAAGATGCAACAGATGGGCAGCCAGAGAATGCGGTCATCATCATCACAAGGTTTTGTGATGGAGATGCTACATGCAAGGTTTGTCAAGGTAGCTTACAAGAGTGTCACTGTAACTTTTGCTAACATTGCTGCATTATTAACAGTTAATTTAGGAGGTGTTAGGAGCTTACTAGTGCAATAATCTTGAAATAAAAACCTGTTACAACTGTAGTCAAATAAAAGCAAGATGAATATTTAATTTTATACATTTAGACATATACATTTACACACTAATTAGAAGAAGTAAAATATTTTAAGCAAAATAAAAAAGGAAACCTTCTAAAAAGCAAACCAACTTCTTTCGGCTTTTTCTGGTTAGGGGTCGCCACAGCAGAACCCCAGTCTGCTAATGATTGGCAGTAGATTTTTACAGTACTGAGTTGCTGGACCAATGCCCAACCTTCAAAGAAGGCACACCCATTCATGTACACACCTACCTGCATGTGTTTTAAATGTCACTCGACCGCAGGGAGGATATGCAGACTCCACACTCATTTTATAAATTTCACAAAGATTGCAGCGAGTTCTTCTTTTGGTGCCCATCTAGGTATAAAAGAAAGCTGCATTTAAACATGTGGATGATGGAGGGGCAACACATCATTCAATCAACCTGCTGCAGCTGTAAAAGCGGGAGGGTGCTCGCTCATGGTGGCACAAAACCAGGACTTCATGTGTCCGGTTTTGAATGATATTTCTAACTGGACAATTTGTCAGAAAACTGGACAGTCATGGTTAAAAAACGGACAGCTGGTAACCCTAGGTGGGTCTATACTGGGCTTCCCCACATTTTGTTTTCTTCCAGTTAATTCTGTAGTGAATAGAGACTTAATAAAACCTAGAAGAAATAAACTGAAGTCATGTCTGGAATATTATCAGCAGGTGTGGAGGCCATGAAGGTGTACAAAACAGGGCAACAAAAATTATAAGGGAGTTGAGAGTAATGGTAAACTGGTGAGGATATTGTGGAATGGGGAAGAGGAAGGAAAAGATGGGTGTGGTATAATCTAGGCCTTTGGAATCGTGCAAAGCAGTTTGACACAAACAAATTGAGGCAATGAGCTCATATTCAGCTTCATTTTATATTGATGAGTTTGATTCCTTCAATCCCCATTTCTGCATTATGTGACTCTCAGCAAACCATCTGATCAGATTTAAATCCAGGGTCACCCCTTAAATGAGGCAGTATTTCCTTCTTTAGAAATGATAATGATTGTAAGGAAGGAAAGAGCAGAATAGATCATCCTGTCTTGATGCTCAAAGAAGGAAGATACCTGTGAGGAAGTGATGGAATAGTGATGGATCACAGAATATTTTACCACTTTAATTTGTGGAATAGGCATCTTTGTCACCACAAAGGGGTCATGAATATTATTAGGTTGGTCAACGATAAGCAAGACTGGGGCAGCCTAGATACACAGACTTTGTATGCATAATAGACAGACACCATAGGCTGACACATTTTGCCAGCTGATCTGTAGCTGTTACACAGTTTTCAGTGTCTATTAATGTGAGTATAAAATAACATTTACATTTTTGGAGTGCTTTAAGTCAGAATTGCTTCCTTAACAAAGGATAGAGCTTTAACAATTGACATGCCACTAGGTGTTTTGAATGAGGTGCAACATTTCCTAATATTTTTTAATTCATTTTAAAGTATGGTGTAGACAGGATGTAGAAATGTAAAGGTATGAAGTCATTAAATTGTATTGAATTTTTTCTGAATTCAGAATTGTAAATTTGGCATTTCTCGGTATGTTAATTATCTTAGAAATGTCATATCCCTTCAGCTCTGAGGGAAACTATGTGTGTACATGTATATATAAGTGTGTATATGTATATATATATATATATATATATATATATATACATATATATATATATGGGTCTACCTGATTACGCCAAAAGCTGAGAAGAACGACAACGAGATAACTGACACCAGAAGATCGACAACAGAGAAGACCGACAGTTGCAAATCCCAACGCTGAGAACACCGACATGTAAAGGTAAGGGTGTGATAGGGATGGAAGTTAGGGTCAGGGTATGGGTAAGGTAAGTGTGTGATAGGGACGGATGTTAGGGTACGGTGCGGGTGAGGTAAGTGTGCGATAGTGATGGACATTAGGTTTAGGGGCGGGTTAAGTGAGTTAGGATTAAGGTGCGGGTAAGATAAGTGTGCAGTAGTGACGGACTTAAGGGTTAGGGGCAGATTAAGTGAGTTAGGGTTAGGGTGCAGGTAAGGTAAGTGTGCGATAGTGACAGACGTAAGGTTTAGGGGTGGATTAAGTGAGTTAGGGTTAGGGTGCGGGTAAGGTAAGTGTGCGATAGTGACGGACCTTAGGGTTTGGGTTAAGGTTAGTGCATATATAGTTGTGTATGTAAGGTTTAGTGTAGTTTTGTAAGGTTTTTGGTGTGATTCTGTGTGTGTGTTTTTCGGGAAAGTTATTTGTTTTGTTGATTGTCGGGATTGTGGTTTGTCGGGCATGTGAAGTTTCGTGTTTTTGAACTTTCGGTTTTGTCATATCGGTTATTTCGTTGTTGGTGTTTTGGCATGTCGGTGTTATCAGGTAGACCCATATATATATATATATATATATATATATAGATATACATATGTATATATATATATATATATATATATATATATATATATATATATATATATATATATATATATATATATATATATATATATATATATATGTGTGTATCTATATATATGTATATATATATAGATATATATATATATATATATATATATATATATATATATATATATATATATATATATATATATATATATATATATATATATGTATATATATATATATATATATATGGGTTACTACTGAAATGTTGCTGTGTAATTGCACGGCTATGAAGTATTGAAACAACAGATGTTAGAATACTTTATATGTGTGCAGGTTACATGAGCAAATGTCATATCTGTGATGAATGGACAGTGCATTCTCAAATATAACGTTCGCTCATATAAAGGGATCGCGGTACAGTGGGGTTAGGGAAATACATCCCTTTCTTCACTGTAGTACAATCTCGGAGTTGGAATATTAAGTTGAGGGTATCGGGGGTGCAGGGGGGCTTGCCCCCCTGCATAAACGGGATACTAAGTGTAGGGATTAGGAAGTTATGGCAAGGATGGATTGTTGTTAATGCTGTCAAATGTCGTTGTTGACATTTTCGGCATTAACAGCTGTTTTTCGACAATAGGGCCGTTTGGTTGGTTGTATTTTCTGTATAACATGTCGGTTATTAGTACCGTTTTTATTTTCATTTTTTAGATATTGATAGTAACCCTCTATATATATATATATATATATATATATATATATATATATATCTATATACACACACACATATATATATAAATATATGTGTGTGTATATATATATATATATATATATATATATATATATATATATATATATATATATATATATATATTTTTTTTTTTTGAATAGGACTGCAGTGTGTTGTGGAATACATTTATCACCCAACACACACACACACACACACACACACACACACACACACACACGCTTGTCGCAGGTGTATCAACTTCAGACTTATGACTTGGGACAGAAAATATTTCTCTAACCTGCTCAATAGTTAAAAGCAAAGATACCCTAGCACTGTGAGTCGCAACATTTGCATAAAACTTCATCATTTTTTTATCATCCCTGTGAAGTTTGAGTGACAAAAGATGAAGGCCGCCAGCCTAGCCAGTTAGAATTTTGGAGATAATTCTGTCATCTGTAAATATTAATATAAACCACAGGCTTGTTGTCTTAAATGGTAAAAATAGTGTTACATGTGGAACTGAAAAAAATGTAACAACAGTGCACTTTACTGACCAAGTAAAGCATGTTGTGACCCTTTGATGTTAAAAGTCGGAGCCAGTAAGTCTAGAGTGAGGCATCATGCCTATTGTTTTAAGGCCAGAGTTAATGGCCAGAATTTGCATGCATAAATGTCCTTTATTGCTCTGGTTTCTGCCCGGAGGTGAAGAATGTAAATGTAGTTTCTGTTAGCCTGGGAACCCAGGGAAGTGTGAAGTATGATGTAATGTGAACCAGGAATGTGAGTTTAAAAATAGAGAGAATCAGAGAGCATTACGCATTTTTGTCTTGACCATCCAACTTACCAGCACTGTCCTGCTCTATATGTAAGTTTATCTTAGACTTGTGTCGCAGTTTATCTTCTGTTGGTGGATACACGCCTAAGTTTTGTTTTTCACGTTTGTAGTTCGGTTTAGTTTTATCTTAGACATGTGTTTTCTCTTATTAATAGCTAAAAACTAGAAAGATTAGACCACATGTTTTTCTGTGATGTCAGAACTTTACTACCTATTATTTTAAGTATTTCTCTGTGATCTCTGAACTCTTGACTAGCATTATGTAGTAAAAAGTATTGTGTTGTGTTTTGACTATTTGTTATTAAATATTTTAAACCCTTTCAACTGTGGCTGTTTTTGTAGAGATAATTTAAGCTTTTTAGAGTACTTGCATGCCTTTGGTAAAATTGTACAAAGCCACCCCAATAGCTTTAGTCCTGGGCTGTACTACCAATTGGATAATAATATTGCACAGTAATAATTGGACACCCTTTTAAGGGCCTTTGAGTAGCTGATAAATATTAGTGGGTGGTGGCAGCTGGTACTACTGTATTGTCTTGGAAAAAGGGGTACAGCTGGAGAACCTGTGCCAGCCTTCACCAGGAGAGTCTGTGTGGTTGTATAAACTCTTCTCAAAGTGTGTGTGTGTGTGTGTGTGTGTGTGTGTGTGTGTGTGTGTGTGTGTGTGTGTGTGTGTGTGTGTGTGTGCGTCTGTGTGTGTCAGCTATTTGGGCAGGGACACGAAGCAGTGGTTGGACAGAGAGGGTGCTGGAGGTTTTAGCTTGCCCACTAGGCTGAGATCTGGACCCTATAGCTGTGCCAGTAGGGAGTCTTATTGGAGACCTGGAGAGCAAGGAAGCGACCAGCCCCCGACTGACTGTGATCTCTGTGTGCTTTTAAGGGAAATTGCACTTTACTGTGTATATTTGTTATCCTTTCCTCCTATATGAGACGCCCCACACTGGTGATTGCGATGAGGACTGAGGCTCCTTTATTGCTGGGCCAGGGCATGGGTGTCACATATTAATTGTTTGGCAGTGGTGGGATATCCACACCGCATATTAACTGGTTGGTAAATACTAATTGGCTTGTAGTGGTGTGGGCAGAGTGAATTCCTATAGTGGTGTTCAATGAGCTCTGAAGGTGTTTTGTATCAGCCACGCAGTGAATATTCACAGTTCAGATCACAATTGTTTTATTTCTTTTGTTAGCTTTGTTGGTCAGGGTGAGAAGGCAGCATGTCAGTAGAGGAGTATGGAAAGCTGACAAGGAGCCAGCTGGTGGAGATGTGCCAGACTAGGGGACTGGTGCATGGAAACCTGACTAAGTCAGACCTGACTGCAGCCTTGGATATAGCTGCATCAGAAAACAGCAACCAGGAGGACAATCAGACTGGTGGTGGAGATATAATACCCTCGGAGAATGGACTGCTCAACCTTTCTGCAGAGGACTTAAAAATCCATCTGGAGCTAAAGAGACTTGAGTTGGAGGCCAGGCATCTGGAAATAGAAGCAACTGAGAGACTGAGGCAGCTAGAGAGTGAGAACAATGATAAACTGTGACGTTTGCAGGCTGAGGAGAATGAGAAACTGCTACACCTGGAACCTGAGGAAAATGAGAGGCAGAGGCAGCATGAGAAGAAGATACTGACTCTTTGCCAGAGTCATGGAGGTAATGAGGAAGGGAGTAACTGGACCCCAGAAGCACAAAAGTTCAGTAAATTTATTCGGCAGTTTAAAGAGGAGGATAATTTTGAGTTTCATTCATATGTTTGAGAGAGTATGAAAACAGTATGGTGTTGACCAAAGGATCTGGGTACGGTTCCTTACCCCCTTACTCCATGGTAAAGCTGTAACTGTTTTGTCAAAAATGTTTGACATTGCATGTTTTGATTATACTGCTGTTAAAAAACACTTGTTAGAATTGTTTAGGCTAACACCTGAAACATATAGGAAAAAGTTTTGTGAGAATAGATGCAAGGCAGATGAAAGTGTGTGTGACTATATTGCTGAACTGGGCATTTATTTCCATTGGTGGGTGAGTGGATGTCAGGTCCCACTTTTGAAGGGCTGGCAGACCTTTTTGTGAGGGAACAAGCCCTTAGCACTTTGCCTGAGGACATGAGGATCTGGTAAGCTGATAGACAATGTGCTACTTCAGATGAGTTGGGGAAGAAGGGAGACCTATACCTGGCAAGCAGGGCAGCCCTGCACAGGAAAGGGACCCCCAGTACTGCTCATGGGTCAAAAGGAACCCAGGGTGGGCAGCACAGACTGCCTCAACAGAATGTGCCAGTAGCAGCAGGGGAAGGCACTAGTCCAGGTACATGACCAGGAGCTAGGTTTAAATGTTTTGAATGCAACCAGTGGGGCCATGTGGCATACAGGTGTCCATGGAGGCAAGGTAGGGAACAAAAGGTGAGGGAGCCAATAAGTGGGAAAGACAAAATGCAAATAGTAGGTTGTCTTGGGACAACAAAGGTACCAATCTATCTCCAGAGGTTATATCCTCTAGTGAATAGCAAAGAGGCCATTGCCAAGAGAGACACAGCGTAAAGCCTGCAATGGTTACAGGGGAGCACTACTTGCCTGGGCAGTCTACTCCATTCAGGGCTTTAGGAGGGATCCCATTCCAAATACCTTTGGCTAGAGTTCACCTTGACTGGGAGGGTGGAAAAGGAAGCCAACAAGTAGGTGTGTTTGATGATATACCTGCAGATGTCCTGATAGAGAATGATTTTGATAGTGCAGTACCCTGTGTTTGTGCAGTTACACGCAGTCAGGTTTGGAGACAAGCAGGTAAGTCTGGTAGCCTTGGGGAGGCCCAGACAGACTGCATGCTTGCAGCCAGGACTGGTGATGTGGTTACTTCAGGGAGGGAGCTACCCTGTAACAATGAGACTGAAGGTGAGCCACATATGCTTGATGGTACTGATGGTCCCGTGGACAGAGTGACTGTAAAGGTAAAGGTGAGTAGGAGTACCCAGGCTGACAGTGAGGCACCACTGTCAGAGGATGTCAGACTTCCTGTGGGAGGGGAGCTGGGAAGGGTTACAAGGAGAGAGTTGAGACAGGCTCAGCTCTCAGACCCTACATTGCAAGGCCTGAGGCAGGTAGCTAAGGAGGAACCTGATTCTCAAGGAAATAGGGAATTTGTATACTGGGACAAAGGGTTACTATACAGAGAGTGGACCCCTGAGGGAGGGCTATAAGATGAGAGAGTACAGCAACTGGTAATGCCTAGAGCCTGCTGTCTGGCACTTCTATCCATAGCCCATGATATTCCCTTTGCAGGCCATATGGGCATAAAATGTACAAAGAGGCATATTATGCAGAACTTCTATTGGCCTGGAATTTCCAGAGATGTAACAGGGTACTGCAGGACCTGTGAGCAGTGCCAAAAGGTAGGCAAGGCAGGAGACAACGTGAGAGCTCCTTTGATGCTTTTGACTGTGATTGAGGAGTCATTTCAGAAGGTAGCTATGGATATTGTGGGTCTTCTGAGTACCCTAAGTTCCACAGGGAAAAAGTATATCCTAGTGGTAGTAATTATGCTACACGATACACTGAGGCAGTGGCTTTGTCCTCCGTTGAGGCAGAGAATGTGGCAAATGCTTTGTTAGGGATTTTCAGCAGGGTAGGTTTCCCAAAACAAATACTAACTGACAGAGGCACCAATTTCATGTCAGACCTGCTGGCTTATCTGTGGAAGTCCTGTGGGGTGAAGCACATGAAGACCACCCCCTACCATCCCCGGACTAATGGTCTTATTGAGAGGTTAAACTCTAAAGTCAAGTCCATGCTACGGGCATTTGCAGATCATTTTAAGAGGGAGTGGGACAAATATTTGCCCTATCTGTTGTTTGCTTACAGAGAGGTTCCCCAGGAATCCACAGGTTTTTCACCCTTTGAGTTGCTTTATGGGCATAGGGTGAGTAAACCTCTAGATTTAATTCAAGATGAGTGGGCAGGTGAGTGCGGTTCTCATAAGGAGTCTGTTGTGGCATATGTCCTAAACCTCAGGACAAGGCTCAGGGAACTCATAGGCTTGGCCCAGGAGAACCTGGCAGAAGCCCAACAACAGAAAAATGTGTGGTATGACAGGAATGCTCGAGCTAGAGAGTATGCTGTGGGGCAGCAGGTAATGGTTCTCATTCCTGTTAGACACAACAAGCTGCAAGCAGCTTGGGAGGGACCCTACAAGGTGGTAAGAAAGGTAAGTAATGTTACTTACATGGTGGAACTGCTAGGCAAAAGGCAGGGGCACAAATTGTACCATGTTAACATGATGAAAACTTACCATGATAGGGAGGCCCTTGTGCTGAGCATTTGCAGTGGATTGCAGGAGGAGTCTGAGGGAGATCTGGGGACTGATATCCTCAGTGAGGCTCGGGCTGACACCTCAGTCGAAAGGGTAGCAATGTCCCAGCAGCTATCTCCTACCCATGTTCGAGAAATCTGAGCAGTGTTGCAGAAATTTGGGGACATGTTCACTAAGAAACTAGGGTGCACACACATGGGGCAGCACCAGGTGGATACAGGACCCCAAAGGCTTATTAGGCAGGCCCCTTATAAAGCACCTGAGAGAGTCAAACAGACTCTGAGGGAGGAGGTACAGGAGATGTTGGAACTAGGGGTGATTCAAGAGTCCAACAGTCCCTGGTCCTCCCCAGTGGTGCTGGTGCCAAAGAAGGATGGCAGCAGCAGGTTCTGTGTGGACTACAGGAAATTAAATAGTCACACATAGTCAGATGCTTACCCCATGCCTAGGACAGATGAGGCCCTAGATCAGCTGGGTGGGGCTAAGTATCTTACAACCATTGATCTTACCAAGGGTTACTGGCAGGTGCCCTTGACTCCCAGTGCTAGAGAGAAGGCAGCCTTTGTGACTCTATTTGGCTTGTATGAGTTCACAAAGATGCCCTTTGGGATAAAGAATGTCCCAGCAACTTTCCAGAGGCTGGTAGATCATATCTTAGCAGGAGCAGGAGGGTTTGCCCTTGCTTACCTAGATAATATTGTCATCAACAGGCATTCCTGGCCAGAGTACCTTCAGCATGTCAGGGAGGTGCTGGGCAGACTACAGAGGGCAGGGCTGACCATTAAGCCGAGCAAATGTCAGGTGGGTATGGCAGAGGTCTCCTACCTAGGAGATAGTGTGGGGAGTAGTAAGATAAGGCCAGAATCTGCCAATGCGGAAGCCATTCAGGCATGGCATGCACCTGTTACCAAAAAGCAGGTGAAGGCATTTTTAAGGACAGCAGGGTACTTTAGAAGGTTTGTCCCTAGTTATAGTACCATAACTGCTCCTCTCACAGACCTGACAAGGAAGTACAGGCCAGATAAGTTAGTATGGACCCCAGCATGTGAACAGGCATTCCAGAAGCTTAAAGAAGCTTTGGGAGGACCCCTTGTGTTAGCCAGTCCAGATTACAGCAAATAATTTGTTGTGCAAGTGGATGCTTTGAACCATGGGGTGGGGGCTGTACTTAGCCAGATGTCTTCAGAGGGGAAAGAGCACCCAGTGGTTTATCTCAGTCATAGGCTCTACCCCAGGGAGGAATGCTATGCAGCTGTAGAAAAGTAATGTCTAGTCATATAGTGGGCACTGCAGAAACTTCAGCCTTATCTGTATGGAAGGAAATTCACTGTTATGACAGATCACAACCACCTAACATGGTTAAACAGAGCCAGTCAGCAAAATGCCAAGTTGCTAAGATGGAGCCTGGGGTTGCAAGCATATGATATGTCCATGCAGCCCCGCAGTGGGATTAGCAATGCCAATGCAGATGGGCTGTCAAGACAGGGAACGAGGTAAGGTATACTCAGATAGACCTAACTCCCTCAAGCAGCATTTCTCAAGGGTCACTTGAAAAACTAGCTTGAGTTCTCCGGGGCGGAGGGGGGCTATGTGAAGATTGGATGATGATAGATGAAGGCTGCCAGCCTAGCCGGATAGAATTTTGGAGAGAATTCTGTCATCTGTAAATATTAATGTAAACCTCAGGCGTGTTGTCTTAAATAGTAAAAATAGTGCTACACGTGGAACTGAAAAAAATGTAACAACAGTGCACTCTACTGACCAAGTAAAGCATGTTGTGACCCTTTGATGTTAAAAGTCAGAACCAGTAAGTCTAGAGTGAGGCATCCTGCCTATTGTTTTAAGGCCAGAATTAATGGCAAGAATTTGCATGCATAAATGTCTTTTATTGCTCTGGTTTCTGCCAGAGGAGAAAAATGTAAATGTAGTTTCTGTTAGCCTGGGAACCCAAGGAAGTGTGAAGTATGATGTAATGTGAACCAGGAATGTGAGTTTAAAAACAGAGAGCATCAGAGAGCATTAAGCATTTTTGTCTTGACTATCCAACTCACCAGCACTGTCTTGCTCTATATGTAAGTTTATCTTAGACTTGTGTTTTCTGTTAGAAATAGCTAGAAACTAGAAAGATTAGACTAACAGTTTTTCTGTGATGTCAGAACTGTACTACTGAATTATTTTAAGTATTTCTCTGTGATCTCTGAACTCTTGACTAGCACTGTGTAGCAAAAAGTATTGTCTTGTGTTTTGACTATTTGTTATTAAATATTTTTAAACCCTTTCAACTATGGCTGTTTTTGTAGAGATAATTTAAGCTTTTTAGAGTACTTGCATCCCTTTGGTAATTTTGTACAAAGCCACCCCAATAGCTACCAATTGGATAATAATATTTCACCGTAATAATTGGACACCCTTTTAAGAGCCTTTGAGTAGCTGATAAATTTTAGTGGGTGGTGGCAGCTGGTACTACCGCATAGTCTGGGGAATAGGGACACAGCTGGAGAACTTGTGCCGGCCTTCCCCAGGAGTGTCTGTGTGGTTGTTAAAACTCTTCTCAAAGTGTGTGTATGTGTGTGTGTGTGTGTGTGTGTGTGTGTGTGTGTGTGTGTGTGTGTGTGTGTGTGTGTGTGTGTGTGTCAGCTACTTGGGCAGGGACACGAAGCACTGGTTGAACAAAGAGGGTGCTGAAGGTTTTAGTTTGCCCACTAGGCTGAGATCTAGACCTTATAGCTGTGCCAGTGGGGAGTCTTATTGGGAACCTGGAGAGCAAGGGAGCGATAAGCCCCAGACTGACTGTGATCTCTGTGTGCTCTTAAGGGAATTTGCACTTTACTGTTTGTATTTGTTATCCTTTCCTCCTATATGAGACGCCCCTCACTGGTGTTAGTGGTGAGGATGAGGCTCCTTGATTGCTGGACCAGGGCACAGGCATCACAATCCCCACCACCCAAGTGATATGACTGTTCATTCCCTTTTCAGCAAGGATGAGATTTGGCCAAGAGGGACCATCATTTAGAAAGTAATCATGGGCAGTTCAAATCTTTTTTTTTTTCTTGGAAGCAGTGGTGGCTGGTGACTTCAAATTAAAGGAGGGCTGCAAGAAACAGCTGAATGGGTGGGGCCAATGCGAAAGGTGTGGTCAGCTAGAAAGGGGTGGAGCTATCCTCACAACCACAACAACTGGAACTTTAATTAAACACGCTGCCCTGGGTGCCAAACAGTCATTTCGAGAGTCCAATCAAGACAAAATGAAGTGCAGAAGAAAAAATATTTTAATGCATTGGCTACATGACAACTTAATTAATATCCACATGGAAACAGGTTGTGAGGCATGAAAAAATAAATTACTTTTTAAATACATTACTGGAATGCCAGTCAAAATCAAGTATAAAAAAACAAGCAGCACTCAATTCAAACCACTACTCCTTGCACTGCAGTTCTAATTATAATTTATATTCAGCTTTATAAAATTACCAAGTAACATGCTGAAAGTAGCAATCTCTGTGATACCCCCACTTGTAAAATGTTTCTTATCCAAATAAGACTTGTTGCCTGACACAACTATCTACTTGTTTCATGGGGAAGACATGATCAAAGTAAAAAAAATGAACAGCAAACAAGAAACAAGCTCAATATAAATTGTTTAAAGGATTCCTGCACAAGTTATGGACCACACATGATAGATTGGCATTCTGTTTAGTTTATGGGTAAAGCCTGCAAAGATGACTGCAAGTCTCTAACAAATGTAATGAGCTTCTGAAAATACTGTAATCCTGTCGTTTTATTACAAATACTGTCATATGCATCTCAATACCCAAGGCTTATACATTATCCAGTTATGTAAATATTCTCTGCATGGCAACAACGAAAAGGCTTTCAATGCTGGTAATTCTTTAACAGTATGCTTATTAAAGTTTACTTGCATCTTACAATCTCCGACAAGCTTACCTGATGGTCATTAAATCATTGCTACTTAAACAGAGCAACATGGCACTTTGACAGCATGCATTTCCTGAATAATAAGAAGCATAAATCAACAGTATAAAATTATGACAGAAAACCAGAACATTCTGCAAAATCAAGCACAGATGAAAAGCCACGGTCGTACTTGTGGTCTACCTTGGATGGGGAATACTCTGCACACTTACACTGCATAACTGCTCCTTGCCTTCCTTGGACACATCCAGAGCCACTACAATGGGGAGTGGGGTGCAACAAGTATGTTCCAATTTGAAATGTCTCTGGATACTGTGATGGCTCTGACACTCATACCTCTCAACTTCAGAGCAAGAAATCTGGACAAAGCCATACACAGAACTAGAAGTGGAACACAGGCCCAAAAATAAGGACAATTTTTAAATATTGCTCTTATAAACTTAGATAATAGAACAGTAGTAGGTCTTGCATTAGTACAAATTTTCTGAAGGGTATGAAATCTGAAACTCAAATGTCTGCCATTATTTTCTAACTTCAGTCTTTAATGATTTGCCACTAGTTTGCCAGAAAACCACAATTTTATGAAAAACAGACCAAAATTGTGATGCAAAAAATAAAGTTGCCACACAATACAGCTGGGAACCTGTCAAAGAAGGGACACCTTTTTAATATTAACACTGTTAACTTGAGCAGCTAACAAAATAAGAGCATCTACATGCATTTCTGAAATAAAAGTAATCTATAACTCTGATCATTACAGTTATATATAATTGTAAATCCTCCACGTTTTCTTCCAAAATTACCATTTTGAGGAGGGATTATTAGGGGAGAGAAACATTTTGAGCCAAAATTGGGAACAATTGAGAGGTTTGGATATTCCTAATTCTACAAAGCGAGTTGCTTGTACCTCTCAACCTCTTAAAGCAGGAAATCTGGACAAGGCCAAATATATTGGGGGAACATACAAACACTACTAAAAATTGCTCTTGTATAAACTTAAGACAATTGATAGAATAACAGGTCTTGCTTTAGCATGCATTTTTCTGAAGGTTATGACGTCTGAAACTCAATGTCTGTCATTTAGTGACTTCATTCCTAAATGATTTGCTAGAAAACCACAAATTTTATGAGGAACAAACCAAAAATAAGAAGCAAATATCTATTCATTCTGCAAAAATATGGACAACTGAGAGGTATAGTTCAACCGGGGCTGTCTGAGTTTGCTAGCCTTCCCCCCTCACAAAATCATGGTCGAATGGAGCCTCCCCCCCTGCAGCCATTCCATTGCCCCATTCCTTGGTTATTTTGCCCCATTTACCATAAACACTGCAATGTGCATACTGTTTTACTTCTGCGATGATATAGATTTTATTTGAAAGTTGTATTTTACATTTTACAGCAAAAACCCTAATACATATCTGTTAAACAAAGCAATGCAGTTTCACAATGAAAATAGATAAAATTTTTCTGCCCTTGAAACTCACATGCATTGAAATAGCATTGAAACCCACATTCAAAGAAAATACATTTTGCCAGTGGCAGATAAAGATTAACTTTGGGCTGTTTTCAAAATCATAGGCCCCTTGAACACGAAACATACACATGCTCTTTGATACACCTTCCTGATTGTATTACATTATATTCCTTGTATTGTATTACATTATATTCCTTGTACAGTAAGGGTTGCGAGGGTGGCCTAATGGTTAAGGTGTTTGCCTTACAAGCACAAGGTGCAGGGTTTGAGTCTCACAAGGGATAATTGGCTAGTCTTAAAATGGCTTGCAAGGGCAGTTAGCTTAGTACTAATCTATGACCCTATTAACAATACAATACAGTTGTTGGAGGGCATTTTAAATTTATTGTTTTGAACATTTTTCCAGTAAACAATGAAACAAAATACATGCACCAATGACAAAACTGCCCAGTTCAGAACATTTCCATCATAAAAAGTCTACTCAATCTTCTACAGTCCACCAGTATCAGTAAATATGTGCAATCTCTGAAGTAGTAAAATCCACATTAAAGAAATCTGTAACTAATAAAGAGGTTGCTGCTAGCAAACAACTTTATATGTCATTGTTTCATCTACAAATAAAGTGCCTGTTGCCCTTGAAGAATAAATTGCCTGTGTTGCATGCATTAAAAAAAATGATAAGCTAGTAATACCGTAATAGGGAATTGATGGCAAACTGACAACAGGTTCATAGTTACTAGGTATCTTTGCCAAAAAGGACTGCAGCATCCACCCCTTTTACAACACCGTACAGTATCCACAATGCATCTACCTACTGTGGGAGTAGAACCCACAGCCTTCTGCATCAAAAGCAAGTACACTACCTGTTGTGCTATTAACAATGCAAGCAGACTTAGCATAAGCAGCACTAAACTTTTGTTCCCCTGCAGCTCTCAGCTCCTTGTAAAATCTACTCAACACTCAGCTGTATCTCTGAACTTTGCAGCACAAGAAATCTGGAAAAAGCCAAAATTTATTTTGGGAGGGGGGGGGCAAAAGTCCAAAAACCAGGGACACATTTTAAACATTGCTTGTATAATGTTGGAAAGTTGCTAGAATAAAATGCTGTGTTACCACCATACATTTCACTGCCACGTCTTGAACCCAAGGGACCCTGTGCAAAACAGTCAGAGAAACATACCACTATACCAAATCAGCTGTTTTGTGAAACAGAGGAAGACAAACTTAAATGGCTACCATTTAGTGAATCCAGTTCTCACCATAGCTGTCAACCTCTTAGCAAAAAACACCTGAAAAAAGCCAGTAATGTGGGAATACAGCTGCCAGACATATTCAGTAAATTCAGTTCTCACCATAGCTCTCAACCTCCTAGCAAAAAGCATGTGCACAAAGCCAGTAATGGGGGGAATACAGCCCCCAAACATTCAATGAATTCAGTTCTCACCATAGCTCTCAATCTTAGCACAAAATTCCTGTACAAGGCCAATAATGGGGGAATACAGTCCCAAAAATATGGGCAAATTTCAAATATACATGTTATAAACTTAGACAATTGCTAGAATAAAAGGTTTTGTGTTACCATGTACTTTCTGAAAAATATGAAGTCTGAAATTCAAATGCCTATTATTTTTAAACATTTGTTAACCAGGAAACTAGTCTGACTTGGAACAAACAAAGCCAATTTTCAGCAGAGCAGGGAGAAACACTCCAGACACATCTTTGTAAGAGATGGGAGGACATGCAGACTCCACACAGAAGGCACCCCAGCCAAGAAACAAACCAGAGAACCTGTAGCTGTCAGGCAACAATGCTACCAGTGCACCACTGCACTACAGACCTTTGCAAGGAAAAATGAAGATACAGAAACCACAGATTTTATGAGGAACAGAACAAATTTGTGTCTTTTGGCTTTTCCCGGTTAGGGGTCGCCACAGCGGAACTCCGGTCCGCTAATGATTGGCAGTAGAGTTTTACGTGCTGGCTTGCCGAGCCTAATGCACAACCTTCAATGAAGGAAAGGAACAGAACAAATATGAGGCAAAAATCTGCAATTTTTTACAAATAGTGGTGGGTAGAGAATTCAGGTCCTTGCTACCTGCATCCAAGGTACAGGGTTCAAGCCTGAGTATCTCTACTCACCACTATGTGTTAACTGGGGCATTACAGACACACAGACAGACACACACGTACCTGTACCTGTAATCCACAATACTTAAACTGCAAACCCTGTGCTGGAATCCAATTGATTGGTCCTGGACTCGAATCCCTGTGAGAGCTTAACCTCACCTCTCTCCTAATTGGTCCAGTCTGCGGATGAAGCAGTCCAGAGCTCCTCTGTTTTGTGCAGTCGTCTACCGCACAGATTCCTGGGCATCTGCGGGGCAGTCTGAGTATGTCCATGCATGCGCGGAGGTTCCGGGACTCGCAAAAACTTAATTTTTTTTTGTTTTTTTTTAATTTTATGTTTCATGTTTTTATTTCTTTTGTTTCTAGGTGGGAGGGCTGCAGTCCTGCAGTCCTATAGCACGAGCCGCCCCTGCTTGGAAGGATGTTTTATCCTTTGGAAGAGACATTAAATCACCCTTGCATCTGCTTAGCTCAGGTGGATGTAAAAGATGCCATAGCACCTATCGAAAAGAATAGAGGTGCTTTATTTAACACAACATAAAAATGTTATTTACATATTTACAAAATGTACGTATTTACAGGCACATATACACATTTGTATTTTTTTTTACTATTTATAATTTTTCTTATCTTACTGTTATTCTTCCATAATTGACCCACACACCTCCTTCCACAACAGTAATATGATTTTTCACTATATATTTGCCAAAATCCATTTCCCATTAAACAAATGTTCATTCAGTTTTTCATTCCAATTACCTATATTACATAAAATGAATTCTTATATACCTTTCTTACAAATTCTTTCTTCTCGTTTTATAACATCCATACATAATTATATTCATATCTATATTATTTGTGCCATTAATATTCTCAAATAAATTCTCCACACAACTTTTTCCAGAGTTTCACCATTCTTTCACATTTAAAAATGTAACTTTAATGGGTTTAATCACTTCTTCTGATAAATTGTCCTGTGGATTTGTATAATAGTATTGTCTCATCACATTATTTTCCTAAATCATTCATCTTTCACTATATTATCATTTTTTTTCACGTTAGTATTTTTTTCTGTATAATTTTTAATTTCTTCATTTACATATTATTTTTCTACTTTCCTTATTCTCATTATCTCCCAGAACATCTTGCACTTATATTTAAACATTCCTAGTGTTAAGTTCCCATTCTCTTCCTTCACCCACTTTAATATTCTATGTAAGAGAAGCAGAATAAACAACTGAATTTAGTAACCCTTGGTTCCCCTTCATCCTCACTCATACACAACACACCTCTTTTCACTGTGTTTAATCTTTAACCCCATATGAAAGACCAGTTGCCAAATTTCCTTTTTATATTTTTGGGGTCATATAAACATTTAACATAGGTTCATAGGTGTTTACTAGGCTAATGACCACAAGGGTCCTTTTAAGCACAGCCATGCATCCCAACATATATATGCTATTTTACCATTAATATAGAATTCACCAGTTAAATCTCATGAATATGGCCTCCCCATCACACATATTTCTTTCATTTATTTTATCAAGCCCTTCCATTGCATCATAATGACATCATTTTTTCACAATTTGTATCCTAGGAAGGACACTTCATTCATTGAAAAATACACCCACCCCCAGTTTCACGACAGCACCCGTACCCTTACAGTTATCTTTATTCAAGGTCATTCCCATTTCTTTTAAACTTCCATTCCTTGTCTTGTACCACACTTTATGCATATTTCTTTATTCAATCCCCCATTCATTAACACTTTCAGTGTATTATTTGGATAGCTTGACATACACACTTTCCTAAATCTGTTACCTACTCCACATTTCTTCATAACATCCCACAATGCTAACATAAGTTTCATATCCTCCCTTTTACTTATAATGTCATGCACAATTTCTCTTGCAATCAATAACAGTTCTTGACATCACTTCCCTTTTATACCATATGTACCTACTTACATAATATCCCTCATCTTTCCTTCCATTCTCCTCTGTATTATTCTCATAAAAATGTATAATCCATGTTATTTACTATGATGGAGCTCCATTTTTTATTTCATTTTTCTCATCTTTCTTCCATATAAATATTAATATCCCACTGCATAACTCTTCATAACCAAACCCTTCTTTCAACCATTCAAGCAGTACATTTACAAAGTACACTGCATGCCAATCCATTAATTTCTTATACATTCCATACATTATACTATGTGGGCCTGATACTGAGTCAACATTTAATTTCTTAAGTATTTCATCCAATTCACTAACAGTAATTTCTTTTTCAAATTCTTCTTGATTCATTCTGGATATATATTTTTTTACTTTCTATTATCTCTTATTTTTCTTCTTTTTATACTTTTACATTTTTTTCCACAGACTGTACTACTTTACTCATAATTTGCTCTTGTGTTCTTTTTATCACTCCTTTTACATTTTTCATTTCTCTCATACTAATATCTGCCTTTACTATTTTACCCAAATATGCAGATACCTCTTCCCTTGTAAACAATATATCTGCCTAAACAGTACTGCCGTCATTTTTTCTTGATTAGTTTGTATATTTCTTTCGTCATATCATAACACTCTCTTGCATTTTCCTGTAAATTCTCTACTACATCTCTTTACATTTTCTCATGCTTCACTTTTTCTTTCTTTCTTATATCATCATGCTTTTTATACTTCTTTTTAACTCAATTCATCATTCAGACCAGTTTTTATATAATTCCTTCATGGTTGTATAAGCCTTCCATAACTGTAGTAATCCCCATGCTCCAGTTTCATCCCATAATTTGTCATTTATTCTTTTTTCCCTTTCCTGTTTTAATATACTCCCTTTCTTCCATCACCTCCACTCATATTGCTAAATGGTTTGAAAAACCTGTCACAACTATATCACCATCTGCTACCGCAAGCCTTCCAATATTACAAAATAATACGTTTCATATCCAAGTGTACTCGTTCTGTAAGATTGCTGACTTTTTTCCAGACAACTAATTTACCACATTTTGTCACTGCCTCTGTTTTTTTTTTTACATCTTTCCCTTTCTTTTTTATATTTCCCCTTAAGTCACAATTAAAGTCCTCTGCAATTATAATTGTTGTATTACCCACCCCACAGTCTAATATTTGATTAAACAGATTCTCTCTTTCCTTGCTAGTTATATATGCATATAATGCTATAATTCTGTAAACATTTCTGTTCATCTCTTATCCACAAATGTTAACCTTTCCATCCTTACCAACATTGCATCTAATATTGTCACTCTTATTTAGACAACACAGCCACTCCAGATAAATGTTCACTACCCAAGTTCCATATTTTCTACCCCACAATGTTTCTGTTTGCAGTGTTTCTTCCCTTATCAGGAATCTTAAATCCTCTAACAGAAGAACAACCACATCAAATTTAGCACACCGTTACAGTATCCCCACCCTTCTAACAGTGTTGATAATACCATTCACATTTACTGAAAGTACTCTAAATTGTTGCTTTTCCTTTTTTTTAATGTGGAGAAAATATTTTCCTGTGTTTATGTATAGCTGATCATTAATCCTCAGAATCAGATTTTCCACTGGCTAGAACCTCAAAAAAGTTATTAGGATCATTCCTATCTCCTGACCTTTCTTTCTGTGTGCAAACTCTTTCTTCTCATTTTCCCTTCCATATTTTTTCTTCTTCTGTACTTTCTTCTTCATGTAGTTCACCCTCTCCTCAAACCACTTGTCATCCTTCCTGGTGTAGTTTCTTCCATTTCCCCTTCTTTTTGTTATTTACTGTTTGCTGTTGACAATCCATCCAAAAGTATCCATTTTGTACACAATTTGCATCCAGGCACATATACTGTTCATGTATGTCCTTTCTCCCCACAATGTTTACATTGTCCCTTGCCACAATCATTAATTAAATGTGAAAAGTCTCCATAAAAGAAACATGATTTAGGCTGTCCAGCCCATCTTAATGTCTGATTTGACCAGCCACACTAAGCAAGTGTTTCATCATGTGTTTGTTAACATTTCAAACCAGCTTCGAACCTCCAGCCTTTATTCATAAGGTTCTTTCATCTCTAACTTTCATAATATCATCAAATGTTTTACATACACCATGCATGCCTTTTGTAACATCATCTTCTTTCATTTCATTAGTTCTAAACTGTAAAGTAACATTTTTAACATTTAAGTTACTACTAGAAAACAAATAATTGTCTCATGGATAAATGTCCTTTATGTTACGCAGTTACAGAAAATTCATCATCAGTCCATCAGTTTCAAATGTTAAGTCACAAAAAGTCTCTGCCACAATATGTATAAAAACTGAATTTCTTGTGCTTTAAAACACAGAACAGTTATCACCATACATAATATAGTTCTATTACAGTGCCATTTTATATTCTATCAGTTGGCCTTCTCCTCTTTAAAAAATTACATTCAGTTTGTTGCTGCTCTCCTTTTTTAACTCCTGTCACTTTACCTAGTGCATTATCTGTTACTATAAAACCACACCTTCTCAGTTTGTTGCTGCTTTCCTCTTTTACTTTCTGTCACTGCTGCATTAAGTCTTTACTGTTACATATTCTGATGTTGCATCGCCTAACTCCTTTTCCTCAAAACATTCTTGAAAGTGCTGAAGATAGTAGTCTGCCATCTCACCCAAGAAAAAGCAGAACTATCAGCTGGATCATCCCACTTGATTATTTTTAACAGAACATCATCTGCAAGCCCTTCTGACACCAGTTCTCTTATATGCACAATCTCAGTTGACTCAGCTTACTTCCTTCTCCATGGCGACAGCTAAGCACTGCTCATGTGTAACATTCCCCACACAGAAATCTTTGCTTACATTCTGAAGATCCCTATCAAACAATTTTTTCTCCTAATTCTCACTTTCCACCTCCAAACTCTCCATAGCTTTTCTCTCCTTCTCCATGCTGCTGCTTCCCCTAGGTCTCTACCTTGCTGTTGTAGGAGCCCTCCAGCACCATCTACTAGCTCCAAACAGTAAGGGAGGTTCCCCGATGCCCCAACTAAGTTTCCCCTAGTCGTATAAATACCACCTCAGATCTCCCTAAAAAAGACACCACTAGCCTAGTGGGTCAAACCCTGTCAACAAAGGATAGTTAAATACAAATAAATATATATTTGTATCTATCTATATCTGTATCTGTATATATATATATATATTATATATAGGTATATTTATATACATATATAGATATATAGATGTGTGTGTGTGTGTGTATGTTTGTGTGTGTGTGTGTGTGTGTGTGTGTGTGTGTGTGTGTGTGTGTGTGTGTGTGTGTGTGTGTGTATATATATATATATATATATATATATATATAAATGCACACACACACACACACACACATATATATATATATATAGATGTAGAAAGATGTTTTTTGCTATAAAATCCCCGTGTGCACTGGGCTATGTAAGAAAAGGGGTATGCAGTCGGCAGTCCGCAATGGACTTTTTTCTCATTTTTGCAATGGATGTTGCCATCAAGCAGTTGTATCCACTGTCCCACCAGGGAAATTGTACTTGCACAGCATGCCCCCCCCCCACACACACACACATGCATGCAGCATACCTTGTAGAATGCAGCAGGCCATTTCCACTTACTCCTTACTCTCCCTGTCTGTCTCCTTTAGTGGCAGGGCTGCTAATCAAACCCTAGTCACCTGGATCTCAGTCAGGAGTCCAGCCATCTGTACCATGGAGCCAGATCATAAGCTTTTCTATTTATTGTGGCTTACCCCCTGACCTAGCCATTTTCTTGTCTGGTATGGTATAAAAGCATGGTATCAACATCCTAAAGCAATTGCTTCGTGACATCAGATGCCAGATAGAAAAGTAATTATCCTGAAATTTGTGCTGTACCTCGCACCACTTTTTGTGAAGTTTGCATTGTGTTTTGATAAGATTATCCAGAGGAACAATGTTTTTCATGCCTTAAATGCATAACATTACAATAGTATAATTTTCCTTTGTTACAGCAATATGTCCTGTACAAAATCAGATGGCTGTAGCAAAGAATGTGGATAAAGACTTATAGGCAAAATGTACATGTGCTTTTTTTTCTTTCCTTTTTATGTAAAGGAATTTGGCATTAGCTTTTCATCGGGCATGTACTTGAACAGCACTTCACACAATTTTAAGGAAATGTTGCTGATATTTTAATTAACATAAACAAAATACATATAAAAAGAATCAGGTCAAACAAGTCTATATCAAGAGAAGGATTTCACTAGGTGATGAGGCTGGAAGTAGTAGACATTAATGAGATATGGCAGGCCACATCTTTACAGATAGAAGGTTGCATGACTAGAAAAACCCTTCATGTGGAGATGGTAAGAACAGAAATATAATGGAATAAAATGAACATAACACCTGAAAAAGAACTGAAATGCTATGTAATTATAACCACACGGTGTGCTGTATTATTGTATATAAGGTAAAACAGTTTATTTGAAATGTTTATGTGCAAGATTTTCTATTTACAGAACAGAAAGTATATATTTTAGGTGAAGAGAATGTGTAATTATACCAAGGAATGGTAGATTGTTAAACTTATCAAGAAATATCTGACAGCTTAGTGCCAAAGTTTATGGCTGTGAGCTACGAATGACCTTCATTCTGTAGTCCTTTGTTTTTCCTCAGTCTCTGTATGCAGTATGAATCTGAATGAGTCACTTTACCAAGCACTGCTCCTGGTCCATCCCTGGAAACAGACACTTGTACCTTGTGCATTTATCTTGGTAAAAAAATTAAAATATCATTATTATTGTTGACAGAATGAATGCCGTATTCCAGGAAGACCTTCCGGAAAGCAAAGACAAGTGTCACTTTTCAGAATGTATGGGACAGTTACAAGTGACTTCTGGGTGATATGAGTTAGGGAAGAAAAAGAACAATGAATCTACAGTGATTTTGCAGACAGGAAAACGGATAGGTCAGGGGGCCCTTGTCTGCCACTACTGTATTTCTCTGGTAAGACATACAGAAGTTTTTTAATTCACTTCCTTGAGAAAAAGATTAGTCAGTTTCTTTAGGACTTCAAATACCATTAATATCTGAAGATAAAAAAAAAATGCATATTGAAAACAATGTACATATTATAAGAAGGAAACAGTGTACTGCGTATCCCTGTAGACTTTTTTAAAAACAGTTTCTCTTTGACTTGAATCACATCTTTTACTAAGATTTCCCTAGTCTTTATGTTGATATGCTGTCTTTTTACTAAATATATAAACTAGAAGAAGAAAAACAAACTTGCTAGCTGAACTATGCTAACACCGATGCCGAATGATGGTTTTAAATATTTTATTTCCTACTTCTACATCTACAGAGTATTCATAAGTTTTAAATGTTATGATTTTAGAGGCAGAGTAATACTCCATTGTTTAACACTACTATAGTAAAAAAGCTGGGAAAGAATTCCATTTCTTTATTTCTTTTTCATACCTCTCAACTGTACAGATTTTCTCAGATTGTCTGGATTTTAGCCTTAAATTTTTGGTCTGTTTTTCATAAATTGCGGTTTTCTGGCAAATTAGTGACAATTAAAGATCAAAGTTTAAAAAGAATGACAGACATTTGAGTTTCAGACTTCATATCCTTAAGAAAATTCATGCTAATGCAAAACCTGTTATTCTATCAACTTTCTAAGTTTGTAAAAGCAAGATTTAATAATTGTCCCTATTTTTCTGCCTTTGTTCCACTTTTCTTTATGGCTTTGTCCAGATTTCATGCTCTAAGAGGTTGAGAGGTATGTATCTCATTCAGAATTATTGACTCTTCTAGTGAAAGAATACTTTACAAAACATCATCATTGCTCCAGAGTCACTAAGAGGAAGAAGCAGTTGAATTTTGAGTATTGAGGATGACAGACCACAGGTGAATCCTCTCAGATGTGCCCCGTCCAGGCCAAGGATTGTTTCTCAATGAACTTGCCAACAAAAGTGGATTAAGAGGATGCTTGAATCCTGCCTCCACCAGAGGAAGTCAACTGGAATATGGCCTGAGAGCTCACATAAAATGGGAACTATTTGGCCCATTCAGTCATTACATTAAAATTAGGGATGGGAGGGCAAGGAAGTTAGATTACTTTCTAGTAACGTGTCTGTGAGAGACTTGGAGAAAATACTTTGGAATGTACAACAAAATATGTGGGGAAGTAAGGATGTCATTGTGCACTACAGCACAGCTGATCTGATTGGGGAATCTACAGTAAAAGTGCAGGTAACATTTGGGAAATGATGGTGAAGGGGGTGCCTTAGACAAGCAGCATTTTCTAAGGTATATATCTCTATATATCTATATCTAATATATATATATATATATATATATATATATATATATATATATATATATATATATATATATATATATATATATATGCATACGCACGCACACACAAACACATACACATATAAATGTGTAGCTATATACATATATATGGTTCTCCTGAATTTGGTTGACGAAGCAAAATGTTGACTGCTACTTGATCGACCACAGTTAGTCGAGATATGATGATGGTCGGCAGGTGTGCTATATCAACAGCCCCAGGGTGAGGAATATTCCCTTTCCCTATTGATTGTGGAATCTTGTAATTAGTATATATAATTACTGGGGGGGTGGGGGAGTACAGGAGGGGCTTGCCCCCCCAGAACAATGTTACTTGTTTTTTTATTTGCATTTGGCAAAGATTTTCCTTGATCATGTGTAGCTGACTGTCAACATTTGTGTTGTCGACCTTTAGTGGATCCCATATAACACACACGTGTGTGTGTGAGTGTGTTGATATAAGTGTGCCTGCGTGCGTGTATCTGTATATGTGTATGGGCATCATTTATTTTATCTAATTGCCTTTTTATTGAATCATGAATCTAAAACACATTTGGTTACATCTTAATTCATAGAAGACTGTATAAAGTTATATGCAAACATACTGATGTTGTTTAGGATCATAGAATTATAGGAATTACAGGCAAATTTATTTAAAACACTACTTTTACCTTTCCATTTCCCACCCTTATGTTGTACCCCTATCTCTAGAAATCTGCGTTTATGCACACGTAGTGGTTCAATGTATGTGGTATTTTCTCTTTTCTCTACAGTTGTGCAGTCATGGATCTTGTATATTTAATTAAAGGTCGGATGGTTGGTGTAGCTCCCCCCTGCAAAAAATAAATAAATACATTTTGAAGAAGGATTTGCTGTGTATGAAATTTTTTATGAAATGTGATTCATTAAAATACATTTTAGATGAAATGTGATTTCAGTGATTTTTTTTTCTGTGATTTGTAATTAGATATAAAGGAAATTAGATGATATGTCATACACGTGTGTGTGTGTGTGTGCGTGTGTGTGTGCCCGTGCATTATATATATATATATATATATATATGGATCACCTTTAAAATCCTGAAAGCTCAAAATCCTGAATCTCAAAATCCTGAACACAAAATCCTGAAAGCTCAAAATCCTGAAAACTCATAATCCTGAATCTCATAATACTGAAAAACATACAGGACACCAACACAGACTATATTGCAGCTACACTACACTGCACATACACTACTATCTATCCACTTACCCTAACCCAGACCCTAACCCTAAGGTCCGTCACTATCGCACACTCACCTCACCTGTGCCCTAACCCTAACTCACTTAACCGCCTAACCCCAAATTCTGTCACTATCGCACAATCACCTCACCCGCACCCTAACCCTAACTCACTTAACCCACCCCTAACCCTAACATCCATCGCACACTCACCTCACCTGTGCCCTAACCCTAACTCACTTAACCCGCGGGTAACCCCAAATTCTGTCACTATCGCACAATCACCTCACCCGCACCCTAATCCTAACTCACTTAACCCGCCTCTAACCCTAACATCCATCACAATCGCACACTTACCTGACCTGCTCCCTACCCCGAATGTCCGCACAATCACACATCAGTGTTGGTGTCCTGTATGTTTTTCAGTATTATGAGATTCAGGATTATGAGTTTTCAGGATTTTGAGCTTTCAGGATTTTGTGTTCAGGATTTTGAGATTCAGGATTTTGAGCTTTCAGGATTTTAAAGGTGACCCATATATATATATATATATATATATATATATATATATATATATATTTATATATACACACATATATGCACACACACACACACACGCACACACGCTCTCACACACACACACACACACACACACACACACACACACACACGTATTTGTGTGTACATATAGATAGTTATATAGGTAGATAGATAGATAGATAGGTATGTATATTGGTTCTTATTAAGATTATAGGAAGAGAAGAATAAGGTATACTGCAGTTTGCCTTTAATAATCCTGCAAGGCAGGTGAAATGGGATGTCTCACAACCCTACCTTGCTTAGAGTTTGCTGTCATTACAACTGTCTGACAGTTGGCTTAGAGGATTAAGAAGCTAACAAGCCTCCATTGCCTAACTGTGTGACTATCAGAAGTCATGTAACCAGACACTGCCCCTGGGCTGAGTCTGAAAGAGGTCTGTGGAGATCAGTGCTCTACCCTGATAAAGAAATACGAATAAAATAAAATACACTGAAAGGTATGACTGCTTACCTGCTAGCTGTTTGTGCTGTTGTAGTTATTCCTTAAGTGTAGGTGCTAAAATGGCTTATCAAAGTCATAATTAGCCTGCAGCAAGCCAGTACTTCTAGATGATTACCACACAAGCTGTCTTATCTGCTTGGGCTCTAAGTAAGTTTTGCCACATCTGCATTAGATTTAATGAAATTGCTAAATACAATAGAGGGAAGAACTACAGTTCACCAAATTTAAGTGATAGAAGGTAATTTACTCATTCAAGACCACCCCCAAGTTACTGTTTATGGAATATTGTCATGTGCCAATTCTTCTACAACACTACTATTTTGTAGCTCTGCATTTCACCTGTTTTTAGTTTTTTTTTCTAGTTTTCTCAAGTGTGTGACACTGTATTTGCATATACAATTAAGGGGAGTGTAGGTGGCAAAGTCCTCCATTTGGGGGTGCAGACAGCCTTGCCCCTGCATAAAATGGGTCTATATCACATTATCAAAATTCCAAAATGTCGAACACCATAAGCCCGACCTTGGAATCTCAAAATGTGATATACTCGAACTCTCAGAACAACAAATTTTTTACAAGGGAAATAAGGGAAGAATACACACACACACACACACACACACACACACACACACACACACACACAGCACAAGCATATCAAAATACATAATCCACACATACACACTTCATAGAACCCTACACTAAACCGTACATACACTACTACCTATCTACTTACCTTAACCCCTCCCTAACCCTAAGGTCCCTAACTAATGCACACTCACCTTACCCGCTCCCTAACTCTAAGGTCCCTAACTAACGCACATTCACCTTACGTGATCCCTAACCGTAAGGTCCCTAACTAACGCACACTCACCTTACCCGCTCCCTAACCCTAAGGTCCCTAACTATCGCACACTCACCTTTCCGCTCCCTAACCCTAAGGTCCCCTAACTATCGTACACTCACCTTACCCGCTCCCTATACCTAAGGTCCCTAACTATCACATACTCACCTTACCTCGGTCCGTTTGCACACTTACCTTAACCCGGTCCGTCACCTTCGCACCACAGTCGAGGAAATAGTGAAACTGCAGAAATGGCCCACCGAATACTTTCCCTAGGAAAATATTCGGTGTTCTGCAGCTTCGCTATTTCAAGCGTTCACTGAATTGGGGTCGATATAACTTTCGAAGTTTTAAGACTTTGATGTTATAATATACACCCCACAAAATGAAGTTTAAGCTGAACTTACCTCACCCACAGTTTTAACAAGTACATTTTTTGAAAAATGTCTCTTGCCCACTTTAATGTCAGTGGGTTTTAATTCAAGTACTTGTTGATCCAGGACACAACTAAGCAATGAAAATGGAAAGTCTTTGAAAATCTTCTCCTCAGTTGTCATCTTCTTAGCTTTTTGGTGGCAGAGCCTAATTTTCAAACCTAGCAGAAAACTGTGCATCCAAGTCTGATAACACAAAAAAAAGATAAAGGGTGACAAAAGTGACTCTGAACAGTCAAAAGCTGAGAAATGCCACACCTTGTCGAATGCTGTAAAACTGCATAGTGTTATGGAGCACAAAGCAAATATGTAATGTAAATTTCCATATTCATCATTGTTGAATCCAACACTATAAATGGGAGACTTTCCCCATTTTTGTGGAATTATTTTTTTACCCTTCCTTTATCAGCCTGTCCTGCCTCTTTACATTTTTCCAGTACACTTCAGGGGGATGTATGTTCTTCACACTGAATGTGACCTACTAACTGCTGCTATAAAGAGATTAGAATTGAAAATCCCTAAGAGGATCTCAACACTGCCTCAGTCATTAGTTATCAGTCTCACTAAGTGGTTGCACTGGCATATGTTCTACGTGTGGTGGTGCCAATTGTGTCTGTTTACTCAATGACACTTTACCTGATACTGGTCGCTCAAGAATCTACGTATTGGAAGGTGGTTTTACATGCATGATTTTAACAGGTGTTAGCACCATCAGCATCAGTGGGACATGTGCCTTCCTGACAAGCAGTGGCATTATAGACATGTTTGTTTTTGCTGCACCACGTTTCCAGTCTATAGCTCTCCTCATTGACAATTCAGGAAAGCTCACTTGCTATCTGTCTGTCTCTATCTTGCAGGAACTACAACCCAGGCCACCTTTTTCACTTATTCAGCAGCCACTGCATAGAACACAAATGTGTTCCAGGCAGGCAGGTAGACCGGACTCCAGGTATAACTTTAAACCAAAATAAACTCATTTGTATAAAGCGCTTTTCATCCAGTTCTATACATGAACTTCTTCAGATACACTGTTACGAAAAAAATGGTGTTTAAAATACCCTTCCCTACTAGTCATGCGATTAAAAGACCAATCAAGGATTTAAAGTACCGTTTACTTAAGAACACATATTACTCAGACTTTTCTCATACAAAAGCATATATTAAAAAATTAAAAAAAAAAATGAATATTATACACAAGTAAAAACATAATATGAAAATCTAGATTCCTATTCAAATACTCATAAATATTGGGCCAGATTCAGGAAGCCTCCGTGTAAGAGTTATAAAATACTTGGCAGTGTCAGGC
>NC_056730.1:355699302-355836622 GCF_019279795.1 Protopterus annectens | reverse complement strand
TTTTGCTCTGAGTTCAGCTTTATTTCAGTTTTCAATTCTGATAGCTTAGTTTCTGGCAGTATCTCTTGTGAGAAACAGCCTTCACTGCTCTTTGTTGTGTTTTAAGTGCTGGGCTGGGCTTCTAGTCTGCCTGTGTAATTGCCTGCTTGTAATTGTTTCCACCAATTAACTCCAGCAGTATTCCTGGCAGTTTCCTGTATTTTGTTGTTTCCTGTTTCCTCTCTGTTTCCTGAGGGGAGCAATGTGCACACCAGCTTAAACACGCCACAGTCACTTAAACGCCACACATCCCTACACAGTGTTACACGCACACATCCTTACACGGTGTTAGCTAGGCTGATTCATGCTAAACGTGTGCACACTGCCTTACACACGCACGCCCGCAGAAACCGTTGTAAACAGTTTGCAACACGCCCACATGTTGAACCTGTTTACACGCTGACACGCCAAGATGCACGTATATCAAGAAACTTTGAGTGTAGGGATAGCGTATACCCTCAATTTCTTGACTTTCCTAGTGTTCTGTTGGGACACACCTCCCTCCCAGATGTCTGTCTGTCATCTGTTACCTTACATTGCCCTCCAACCTGGTACATTTCTTTCTATCCTTCCCCTCCGTGATGTCACCTACCTCTTACTCTGTTCCTCCCCCTTCTCTAACTCTTACACTACTCAGAAAGTGCTCATTACCTATGTGGCAGTGTGATTCGGTATTGTAACCCTCATTTACATAGGATTGCCTAGTAATGCTTAGTTACATATCTTACACGGAGCTTCCCCTTGACAACCACTAAACGGAGGCCATATTGTTTTAGTCTGCAAGTCCTCCATTGACATTCCATGTAATACATAAATCCCACAATTGTGGGCTTATAAGCTCGGTTTTCAGTTTAGGTAGCGCACCCGTTTGCTGGTGTGCGCACAGTTAAACACAAAAATCCCGTGAAAAAAGTTAAATAACTTATTTTTGCAACACTTTTTCATGCCAATGGCCACATATTTGGCCATTGGCATGCTTAATGACACATATGCACCCTTTATTTGGAGCTGACATAGCTCCGTTTTTGATTTTGCAGAAATGTACTCAGTTGTCAGCTGAGTACATTTCTGCAGCTAACACGTCCGTTACACGGACTGGTTTCTGCTTCGTGGATCGCTCAAATACCTCATTTGCATATCTTGGAGCTGCAAATGAGGTATTGAGCATTTCCACGCCCAGTCCGTGTAAGAGACGTGTTAGCTGTCTCTTACACGGAGGTTTGGGCTGTACCTGAATCGGGAGGCTTACACGGAGGCTTACACTACTCTTGAACTCCGTGTAAGCCTTCCTGAATCTGGCCCATTTAATTTTTTCAATTTTAAGATGCTCTGAATAGAACACATGTCATTTAGACCTGGTAATTTATGTGCATCCAGGTGTATTTGCCACAACAATGCAGATAATTCCAACATTACTGTCATTGGACCACCTCTCGGGTTAGGCCACATCTGCTGTATTATCCAAAATTTAGAAGTGTGCCCTGGATTCAGACTAACATATTTTGCTAGGGCATTTTCGGCATTATTCCTGAAAATACTATATAGGTGTTCATAAATCCTTTGATGTAATTTTCATTCTGTTTTTCCTATATAGAATGAAGGGCATTCTTGACATCTAGCTAGGTACACGGCCATTTTAGATTGACAGTTGCATCTATATCTAGATCTTTTAATTTCTAGTCTCCCACCAGGACACAAGAGCTCTTCAGCAATTACATTCTGCTTGCTGAGCACACTCAAGCAAATCTACAGTCTGTGGCTACCACTCTACCATACAGTATAAGAAGGAATCAGTGCTGCAAACTAAACAAGGATGTACATTTTGAGCCTCAAGAGCAGGAGCACACTCAAGTAAATCTGCAGTCTGCGTCTACCACTCCACCCATACAGTATAAGGAGGAATCAGTACTACAAACTAAACAAGAATATACATTTTGAGCCTCAAGAACAGGAGCACACTCAAGCAAATCTGCAGTCTGCGGCTACCACTCCATCCATACAGTATAAGAAGGAATCAGTACTGCAAACTAAACAAGGATATACATTTTGAGCCTCAAGAGCAGGATCAGTCCACCCAGGCACTCTATGTGTATGTTTTTTGAGAGTAAAACTATTACATTAGCTGTATTTCTTAGTAGTTCTCAGCGTGCTAATAAAACTGACTGTTGTAGCCTTGTACCCCCCCCAGCTAGTACAGTAATCCTAACTGTCCAATAGACAGTATACATTTAATTCTGATCCTTGTGACTAAATTAACTATCAAGCAGCCCTCTCAGTGCTTTCTGCCTTAGTTTGTATCACTTGGAGGCCCACCTGTTTATTTACATCTCTATACATTCTCCTTCATTGCTAATGCATCTCCCTACTCTAATCTGTGCACAAACTGGTTATTAACCAGCAAGTCAATGGGAAGACACACTCCCAACCTTAATAAACTTTGCTGTCTCTTCTGTCCTTCACTTTACAGGTAGTTTGAATTATGACTTACCCCCTGTGAGGCCTTCACTGATTTCCACCGATTGCCTCTCTGTTTTTTTTGCATTCCACCTGGTCTACACCCCTTGTGCTATCTCCCTTCCCAATACTAAGCCTATATTAGACTCCTGCTGAGCATGGAGCCATCTTTAAATTTTTAGTCTCCCACTAGGACACAAGTGCTCTTCAGCAATTACATTCTGCTTGCTGGTAAGCCATTAGACCTCAGGAATTTGTTTAAAGCATTCAGATTTGTAAAGTAATACTTTTTTCTCTTGTCTTGGTGGGCTCTGCCCTGCTCCGTTCGCCATCGCTAATGCTCTGGCTCTCTCCGCTCCCCTGCCCTGCCCCTATTCCCTCCCACCTCCACCACCTCTACATTTATAGTAATCACAGCCACACCCACAGCTCACCCTCACGTCACCTCCACCAATCACAGCTCCTCAAGTCATATCACATTATACCACACCAACTTGCTCCACACAAAATACTCCCAATCACTCTCATTCCCAATAGGCATTTTTTACATCACTCACACTACTTCCCCATCCACATATAGTGCAACCCTATAATTCCTATTCAGACTCCCCACCTAAAACCAACTTAAACTTTATAATCATGACTATCACACAACTAAGTCTAGTCTGTCTTCTCATAATTCTTTACAACACCACAAGTTATCACTCTAGCAATATCCATAAAATTAGTAGCACAACTCTACATTATGCACTCTCATATACAGATACCACACATTATAATAATATCTGCCCACAATTGTTCAAGAACTACATAACGGACCAATTCAGAACTAAACACATATGCTGTCATTCCTACTCCAAAAAAAAACACAATACTTTCTCACACTCCTCACCAAGCTCCAACATCTTTATCACCATTTTAACAGCAGGCTCACCATAAATGGGGATATCCACCCTAACCCAGGCCCAAATCCATCCTGTCCAACACAAACTGCTCCAACACAAATGTTAGATCATAACACCCCCACTTTCTTCATCCCTGGGCAAATCAACAACAGCAGCAAAACCAACCATCTTTTAATGCTAAATATTAATATTAGAAGTATCAAAAATAAAATACCTGAACTCCAGGCCACAATGGCACACTACTCCCCAGACATAGTTGCTTTAACAGAAACCTGGCTAAATAAAAATATAGCTAACTCAGAAGTTCTCCCTACCGGCTACAATATCATTAGACAAGCCAGACCACTTCGTAAAGGGAGTGGAACTGCCTTACTGTACAAGTCCAACTTAACTGTCCGTCAATTACCAAACTCCTGCCCCTCCCCCAATAATTGGGACATACTTATCTCACAACTTCAACTTCACCTTAAAAAGGTCATTACCACAATTGTGATCTATATTCCACCTGGTAATACACCTGCTAGCCTTGAAGACTTCTTATCCTGGTGTTCTTCCACATACTCACAAGAAACCCTTATTCTGGGGGACTTCAACCTAGATTGGTTCACCTGTATATCAGAACCACCAAGTAAGCTAATAAATCTCCATGGCTACCAGCATCTAGTCCAAATTCCAACTAGATGTGATAAAAAATCTAAAAGGGAATCCATCCTTGACTGGGTCCTAACTAACAACCCCACATTGTAACCTCACACAGGCAGTCTCCCAGACACTTTAAGTGACCACAGCATAATATACTTTATACGTAGTAGAACAAGCATATGCAAAACCACTAACTATATATCCACTAGAAACACAAAAGCATTCTCTCCTGAGGTCCTCAACACTTTACTCTGTAACTGTGACTGGACCCCACTAAACCCCCCCCCCCACTTGACCAGGTTGTAGCATATTTCAACAAAACATTTCTAGAACAGCTAGACACTGTCGCTCCATTGCGCAAAATCAAGGTTAGAACCTCTACAAACCCCTGGCTCAGTAATGAAACCAAACAAATCCTCAAGTCCAGAGACACTGCCTGGCTTTACTATCAAAAAAACAAAGAAACACAAAGCCTAACTAAGTACAAAGAACTGCGCAACAGTGCAAAAAATGCATTGGCTGGACAAAAAATCCTACTACACAACATTACAAACTTAATACCAACACAACCCCCCAACATTTTGGAAAAGTGTAAACCAGCTACTAAAATCCACCCAAAAGGCTACCCCCAAACCAACCACCCCCTGACACTAAAGTTCCGATCGAAACACAATTCAACTCCCACTTTGTGAACTCAATTCTATCTTTAGTATCACAGGACAGTTCCTTCCTCACTATCCCCCCCAACACAAATAACACTAATACAAGCTTTACCCTCAAAACAGTTTCCACCACTTCAATCAAAAGCATGCTCTCCAAACTAAAAACCTCATCAACAGCAGCCAACCTACTCCCCATCTATTTCTTAAAACTCACAGCAGATGCTATTGCTATCCCAGTCTCCACTGTCATAAACAGATCAATTGTTGAAAACTATGTGCCCAAACTCTGGAAAATATCCTATGTTACCCCCCATACATAAAGGCAGGACCTCCACTGAACTTAATAACTACAGACCCATTGCTTTACTCTCCCCCTGGCCAAAATCCTTGAAAAATGCATCCATATCCAAATGCTAAACTATCTCCTAGACAGCAACATCCTGTCACCTACTCAGCATGGTTTCAGACCTGCCCATAGTACCACTACAGCCCTACTCTGCTTCACAGGCACAGTAAACCATCTAAAAAATGAAAGCCTATAGGTGTCAACTCTTTTTTTGGATATGTCCAAAGCATTTGACACAGTCTCACACCAAATCCTGCTAAACAAACTAAACCAATACAGCCTATCAAATTCCACTCTTACCTGGTTCCAAAGCTACTTAACTGATAGGTACCAAGCTGTGAAATGGGAAAATTCTCTCTCTCCTCAGCTGCCCATAACTATAGGAGTCCCACAGGGTTCTATCTTAGGACCACTACTACTCACAGTCTTCACAAATAACCTCCATACCGCCACACAGCATGCATCTATCATTCAGTATTCAGATGACACTACCTTAATCTGTGCTGCACAAAACATTCCCACCCTCCTGCAAACAACTCAACTAGCATTCTCTGACATTAAAAACTACCTTACCAAAGCCCAACTTATCCTCAATCCAAAGAAAACTCAGCTTATGATTATAACCAGTTCTAACAAAAACACTGATAACAGTCAATTCACTATCTACTCCATACTCCAATCACTCCAGTGGCACAGGCTAAGCTATTGGGAATAACCATAGACTCCCACCTAAAATTTGATAGTCATCTCAACTTAACTATTAAAAAAGTACATGCCAAACAGGGATCACTCTACCGTATCAAACCATTTCTTACCAAAAACACAAGATCAGCCATTGCTCACTCCCAACTTCTATCCACCCTACTCTATGCATCTCCCTTTCTGACTAATCTCAACAAAACTGAACTAAGCAAAATGGAGGCCTACTATAACAGAATTGCCTGCTTTGCTGCAAATTGCTCATATAGAACTCATCACTGTACTGCTTTGAGACAGCTCCACTGGCTTGAACTGCCCAACCTCCTAACTTACAATCAGCTCTGCCTCTGTCATTCTGTTACCTCCCCAATAAGTGTCCTGCCCTCAAAAACCTAGTACAACATCAATCAGCCAAAAGGCCTTTTATATCATCAAGCAAACTAATACTAGAAGTCACCAACAGCTACAATAGCTTTGGAGATTAACTATAAAGTAGTTCAGTGGCTAAAAAATGGAACTCTGTCCCCACTAGCATTCAAAACACATCATCCAAAGCCTTCTTTAAAGACCTCATCAGGCAACATCTCAAGCAAAGTTGGCAGTGCCATGATTGCTCCCCAGGCTAGTGAAAGTGGATAAGGTATACATGCTAAATCTGGCTAATTTACAATGTATGTACTGTACCTGTGTACTATGTATGTATTCTACCTATGTTCCACATTTCAGCTGTACACCATAAATCTATTAATTACCTTTATTTTTAAATTAATATTTTTTTGTTTGTTCTCTCCACTGTAACTGTTGATGTGCCGCATACCACTGTAAAAACATGTCTTTTGTAATTTGTGTGTATACTGATCATGTCTAACTAAATGTATCTGTAATTTTTCTTTGTGGAGCTTTTCTACCTGGGCCTCTGCTGAAAAAGGGCCTTTTCGGCTCAGTCAGACACCCCCAGTTAACAAATGTAAAATAAATAAATAAATAAATAAGTATTATTGTTCTTCAATTTCATGTCCCTGACTTCTACATAATGCCCTTCTTCTATATATTTACAATAGGGGCAACCACCACATTTAAAAGTACCCAGATGCCTACACAATGTAATTTTTTCTTTCTCCAAATATTTTTCAAATTCATGCCCCTCCTGTAAATAATTTTTGGACTTGTTCCTATTTTACCAACCAAGTCCCTTTCACCTGAAATGAAATTCCAATTCTTGTATATAATATTTCTTACTTTGTAAGCTGCCTGATGATAAGTAATCACACACCCTGTTTTAAAATTGGTATTAGTATTAATATTTACTATTATCTCCTCTGGTTCAGTTAACTGCCCCTCATGTATGTATTCATCTTCTAAAATGGGCCTATAAAGCCCATTCCTTCTTTTTCTTTTAACATCTTCTATTAATTCATCCAACAAGTTACTTGGATATGCTCATTTAGTGAACATCCCCCTTCATTTTCAAAATTGAGGTTACTAGTCACCATTCTGGCTGCCCTTACCAGTTGAACCTTCATGACAGCTCATTTTTGGTAGTAAGGGTGAACACTTGAAAAATGCAAAAAAGTGTTGGAATAAGTTTTTTTACGATTAATTCTAGCTGTATATCCTTCTGTTCATTTTTATTCATCTTAACATCTAAATATGGGATCTCGTAGTCGTGGTAGGAAAAAGTAAAATGTAGGAAATTGGTTGTACTGTTGAAATACTCGACCAGTGTTGTTGCCACCTGGCTATCACCATTTTTGATCATAAGTATATCATCCAGGTGTCTGGTGAAAAAAATATATGGAATCAGCTATGCCTACTTTATTAAATATAAATTTTTGCTCGCAGTATGCCATTACCATATTGGCAAAGTTGTCTCCACATGGAAACCCAGTTGCCACTCCTATCTTTTGTAAGTAGTATTTCTGCTTGAAAAAAATGAAATTATTACTTAGAATAATATCAAGTAACTCTTCCACTGGATGTATTTCAGTTGTTGGAGCACCCTTTCTATATATCATGACGGATACCCACTCTATACCTAAGGCATGGGGTATAGATGTATAGAGATCTGTGACATCAACTGTCAGGAAATTATAGTCATTGGTAAATTCTAATGAATGTATTTTCTCTGAAAAGGACCATGAATCCTTACATATTTGAGTTTCGGTAATTACATATTTTTTCAAGATATTATCTACTACTTTGGAGCAAGCGTAAGTTATGGAATTTCTTCCTTCCACTATTGGTCTAAGTGGTGGGTCATTCAAATCTTTATGGATTTTTGGAACCCCAGAAATCACCGGTGTTAAAGGTGCTAGAATGTTCATGTAATTATAAAGGTCTAAATCTATCTTAGCCTCAATAAATAAGTCATTAATGTTGTGACGACAGTGCCCTGGCCCAGCAATCAAGGAGCCTCACCACTAACACCAGGGAGGTAGTTTCCTAGAAGAGAGAAAGGATAACATACACAGAGTAAAGTACAATTTCCCTTAAGTGCACACAGAGATCACAGTCAGTCTGGGGCTGGCTGCTCCCTTGCTCACCAGGTCCCCAATAAGACTCCCCACTGGCACAGCTGTAGCATCCAGGTCTCAGCCTAACTGGGCAAGCTAGAAAGCCTCTCTGTCCAACCAGTGCTTCATGTCCCTGCCAAGTAGCTGACAACACACACACACACTTTGAGATAAGTATTTATATGACTTCACAGACTCTCCTGGGAAAGGCTGACACAGATTCTCCAGCTGTGCCCCTTTACCCAGACTATACAGTAGTAATTACTGCCACCACCCAGTTAGTAATATCAGCTACTAAAAGGCCCTTAAAAGGGGGTTATTACTGTGCAATATTATTATCCAATGGTAATGTGACTATACAGTCTAAGGCTTATCAGAGTGGCCTATTACAATAAACTCTATATAAATTTACAAGGTACTCTAGAGCTTATCTCTACAGAAATCAGCCACAGGTAGAAGCATTTAAAAATATTTAATAATAAATAATTAAAATGCAAGACAAAACTACTACACCACAGAGATATCTAAGAGTTCAGAAATCACACAGAAACTTAAAATAATACTGTTGGACAGGTCTGATTTCAAAGAAAAATACCTAATTAATCTTTACTAGCTTTAACTATTCCTACAAGAAATCACAGTGCTAGAAACTTACATGTGAGCATAAGCAGAGTGCTGGTAAGCTGGATATCAAGATCAAAATGCTTTTGGTCTCTTGTGAGAAATAGTATTTAAACATTACTAACAAACATGTTTGCTGGGTCCCTCCCCAGATTACATTATTTTTGACACTTAGGTTTTCCCAGGCAAACAAACTGCATTATTTAGCAATCTAACACCTGCAGAGAAACTTACAATAGAAGACATTTCACATGTATATGCTAGCAGAAAGCAGAGCAATAAAACACATTCCACATCTAAAGTCTGGTCATAAACTTTAGCTTTAAAAAAATGAGCATGAAATCTTCATCCAGCCACCCTGGAGTTGATTTCTAACATTAAAGAGATTCATAAGATCTTTTCAACTTAAAAAGACACATTTGAAATACTTGGCTTGGTTTTCTTACAGCAGATGGCAATGTTGCAACAATCTTGAAGTTCACATTTTACAGTGTTTTCTTACATTTAAAAACACAAGCCTGTATTTTACATTTATTTATACAGTTGATATAATTATGTATCAAATTCTATTTGACTAGACTGGCAGCCTTCGCCCATCTCTCCCCAATCATCACATCTCTTCCCTCCTGGGGAACTCAAGCATGTTTTTCAAGTGCCCCTTGAGAAACATCACTTGAGAGTGTCAATTCTATCTGGGTGTACCTCACCCTATTCCCTGTCTTGAGAGCCCATTTGCATTGGCATTGCTACTCCCACTGTGGTGCTGCACTGACATATCATATGCTTGCAAGCCCAGACTCCATCTTAGCAACTTGACATTTTGCTGACTGGCTCTGTTTAACCATGTTAGAGGGTTATGATCTGTCATCACTGTGAATTTTCTCCCATATAGATAAGGCTGAAGTTTTTGTAGTGCCCACACTATGGCTAGACATTCCTTTTCTACCGCTGCATAGCATTCCTCCCTGGGTTGGAGCCTATGACTGAGATAAACCACTGGGTGCTCTTCTCCCTCTGAAGAAATCTGGCTAAGTACAGCCCCCACCCCATAGTTTGAAGCATCCACCTGCACAACAAATTCTTTGCTATAGTCTGGACTGGCTAACACAGGGGGGCCTCCCAAAGCTTCCTTAAACTTCTGACATGCCTGCTCATATGCTTGGATCCACACTACCTTATCTGGCCTGTTCTTCCTTTTCAGGTCTGTGAGGGGAGCAGTTATGGTACTATAATTGGGAATGAAATTTCTGGAGTACCCTGCTGTCCCTAAGAATGCCCTAATCTGCTTTTTGGTAACAGGTGCAGGCCATGCCTGAATAACTTCTACTTTGGCAGGTTCTGGCCTTATCTTACCACTCCCCACTCTATGTCCTAGGTAGGAGACCTCTGCCATACCCACCTGACATTTGCTCAGCTTAATGGTCAACCCTGCCCTCTGTAGTCTGCCCAGCACCTCCCTGACATGCTGAAGGTTCTCTTGTCAGAAGTGGCTATAGATAGCAATATCATCCATGTAAGCAAGGGCAAACCCTCCTGCTCTTTCTAAGATATGACCTATCAGCCTCTGAAAAGTTGCTGGGGCATTCTTCATTCCAAAGGCCATTTCTGTGAACTCATACAAGCCACAAGGAGTCACAAAGGCTGACTTCTCTCTAGCACTGGGAGTCAAGGGCACCTGCCAGTAATCCTTGGTAAGATCAATGGTTGTAAGATACTTAGCCCCACCCAGCTGCTCTAGGGCCTCATATGTCCTAGGCATGGGGTAAGCATCTGAATCTGTGTGACTATTTAATTTCCTGTAATCCACACAGAACATGCTGCTGCCATCCTTCTTTGGCACCAACACTACTGGTGAGGCCCAGGGACTGCTGGACTCTTGAATCACCCCTAGTTCGAACATCTCCTGTACCTCCTCCCTCAGAATCTGTTTGACGTTCTCAGGCACCCTGTAAGGGGCCTGCCTAATAGGACTTTGGGGTCCAGTATCCACCTGGTGCTACACCAGGTGGGTGCTCCCTGGTTTCCCGGTGAACATGCCCCCAAACTCCTGCAACACTGCTCGCATTTCTCAAACCTGGGTAGGAGATAGCTGCCGGGACATTGCTACCCCTTCCACAGAGGTGTCAGCCCGAGCTTCACTGAGGAGATCAGTCACAAGATCTCTCTCAGACTCCTCCTGCAATCCACTGCAAATGTTCAGCACAAGGGCCTCCCTGTCATGGTAAGGTTTCATTATGTTAACATGGTACAATTTGTGCCCATCTGCCTAGCCCTTCCACCATGTAGTTAACATTGCTTACCTTTCTTACCACTTTGTAGGATCCCTGCCAAGCTGCTTGCAACTTGTTGTGTCTGACAGGAATGAGAACCATCACCTACTGCCCTACAGCATACACTCTAACTTGAGCATTCCTGTCATATCACACCTTTTTCTGTTGTTGGGCTTCTGCCAGGTTCTCCTGGGCCAAGCCCATGTGTTCCCTGAGCCTTGTCCTGAGGTTTAGGATGTATGCCACAACAGACTCCTTGTGAGACTCACACTCACATTCCCACTCATCTCGAATTAAATCTAGAGGTCCCCTCACTCTATGCCCATACAGCAACTCAAAGGGTGAAAAACCTGTGGATTCCTGGAGAACCTCTCTGTAAGCAAACAACAGATGAGGCAAATATTTGTCCTACTCCCTCTTAAACTGATCTGCAAATGCCCATAGCATGGACTTGATTGTAGAGCTTAACCTCTCAACAAGACCATTAGTCTGGGGATGGTAGGGGGTGGTCTTCATGTGCTTCACCCCACAGGACTTCCACAGACAAGCTAGCAGGTCTGACATAAAATTGGCACCTCTGTCTGACAGTATTTTCTTTGGGAAAACTACCCTGCTGAAAATCTCTAGCAAAGCATTTGCCACCTTCTTGGACTCAATGGAGCACAAAGCCACTGCCTCAGGGTATTGCGTAGCACAATCTACCATCACTAGGATATTCTTTTTTCCTGTGGAACTTGGGGTACTCAGAGGACCCACAATATCCATAGCTACCCCCTGAAATGGCTCCTCAAGCACAGGCAAAGTCATTAAAGGAGCTCACACCTTGTCTCCTGCCTTGCCTACCTTTTGGCACTGCTCACAGTTCCTGCAGTACCTATTACATCTCTGGAAATTCCAGGCCAATAGAAGTTTTGCATAATACGCCTCTTTGTATGTTTTATGCTCATATGACCTGCAAAGGGAATATCATGGGCTATGGCTAGAAGTGCCAGATGGTAAGCTCTAGGCACTACCAACTGCTGTACTCTCTCACCATCTGGACCTCCCTCAGGAGACCACTCTCTGTACAGTAACCTTTTGTTCCAGTATACAGATTTCCCCTTCCCTTGAGAATTCTCATGTCTCCCTAGTTACCTGCCTCAGGCCTTGCAATGTAGGGTCTAACAGCTGAGCCTGTCTCAACTCTCTCCTAGCAACCCTTCCCAGCTCCCCTTCCACAGGAAGTCTGGCATCCTCTGACAGTGGTGCCTCACTGTCAGCCTGGGTACTTCTACTTACTTCTACCTCTGCAGTTACCCTGTCCAAGGGAACATCAGTACCCACAAGTAGCTGTGGCTCACCTTCAGTCTCACTGCTACAGCGTAGCTCACTCCCTGAAGTAATCACCTCAGCAGTCCTGGCTGCAAGTATGCAGTCTGTCTGGGTCTCCCCAGGCTACCAGACCCACATGCTTGTCTCCTAGCTTCACTGCATGGAACTGCATATGTACGTAGTACTGCCTCATCCAAATCATTCCCTCTCAGGACATCTGCAGGATGGTAGTTCCAACGCCTGTTGTCTCAAGACAACGTACTGTTGGCATTTTGTCTTTATCACTTACTGGCTCCCTCACCTTTGGTTCCTCACCTTGCCTCCATGGACATCTGTATGCCACATGGCCCTACTGGTTGCATTCAAAACATTTAATCCTAGCTCCTGGACATGTATATGGACTAGTGGCTTCTCCTGCTACTGGTGGATTCTGTTGGGGTAGTCTGTGCTGCCAACCATGGGTTCCTTTAGTCCCATGAGCAGTACTGGGGGTCCCTTTCCTGTGCAGGGCTGCCCTGCTTGCTAGGTGTAGGTCTCCCTTCTTTCCCAACTCCTCTGAAGTAGCACACTCTTTATCAGCTAACCATATCCTCATGTCCTCAGGCAAAGTGCTTGCCCTTCAAAAGTGGTGACCTGATATTCACTCACCCAGCTATGAAAATAAGTGCTCCGTTCAACAACATATTCGCATACATTTTCATCTGCCTTGCATCTATGGTCACAAAACTTTATCCTTTACATTTCAGCTGTTAGCTTAAAACATTCCAATAAATGTCTTTTTACAGCAGTATAATCAAAACAGTCAGTGTCATGCTTTTTTGCTAAAGAATTTACAGCTTTACTATGGAGTAAGGGGGGTCAGGAACCATACCCAGAGCCCTTGGTCAACTTCATACTGTTTACATACCCGCTCAAACATATGAATGAAGCTATCAAAATGATCCCCCTCTTTAAACTGTGGAAGAAATTTACTGACGTTTTGTGCTTCTGGGGTCCAGTTACTCCTTTCCCCATTACCTCCATGACTCTGGCGAAGAGTCAGCATTTCCCTCTCATGCCTCCTCTGCCTTTCATTTTCCTCTGCTTGTAGACTCCTCATTTTCTTGGCTGCTTCTAGTTCCATATGCCTAGCCTCCAACTCAAATCTCCTCTTTAGCACCAGCTGGATTTTTAAGTCCACTGCAGAAAGGTTGTGCTGTCCATTCTCAGAAGATATTGTATCTCCACTGTCAGTCTGATTGTCCTCCAGGCTGCTGTTTTTTGATGCAGCTGTAACCAAGGCTGCAATCAGGTCTGCTTTAGTCAGGTTTCCATGCACCAATCCCCTAGCCTGGCTCATCTCCACCAGCTGGCTCCTTGTCAGCTTACCATACTCTTCTGCTGACATGCTGCCTGCTCACCCTGATTAACACTAAGCTAACAAAAGAAGTAAAACAATTGTGATCTGAACACTGAGTATACACTACATGGCTGTTTTAGAGTACAAACACTTTTAGATATCACTGTACATAAGCTACAGGAATTCACTCTACCCACACCACTACAAGCCAATTAGTATGCAAAGTATATTCCACCACTGCCAAACACTTGTGATGACCATGCCCTGGCCCAGCAATCAAGGAGCCTCAATCCTCACCACTAATACCAGGGAGGTCATCTCCTAGAAGAGAGGAAGGATAATATAGACACAGTAAAGTACAATTCCCCTTAAGTGCACACAGAGATCACAATCAGTCTGGAGCTGGCTGCTCCCTTGCTCACCAGGTCCCCAATAAGACTCCCCACTGGCACAGCTATAGGGTCCAGGTCTCAGCCTAAATGGGCAAGCCAGAACCCTTTCTATCCAACCAGTGCTTTGTGCCCGTGCCAAGTAGCTGACACAACACACACACACATTGAGATAAGTATTTATACAACTTCACAGGCTCTCCTGGGAAAGGCTGACACAGATTCTCCAGCTGTGCCCCTTTACCCAGACTATACAGTAGTAAATACTGCCACCACCCAGTTAATAATATCAGCTACTAAAAGGCCCTTAAAAGGGTGTCCAATTATTACTGTGCAATATTATTATCCAATGGTAATGTGACTATACAGTCTAAGGCTTATCAGAGTGGCCTATTACAATAAACTCTATATAAATATGCAATGTACTCTAGAGCTTATCTCTACACAAATCAGCCACAGGTAGAAGGTTTTAAAAATATTTAATAATAAATAATTAAAACACAAAACAATACAACTACACCACAGATATATCCAAGAGTTCAGAGATCACACAGAAACTTAAAATAATACAGTAGGACAGGTGTGATTTCAAAGAAAAATACCTATTTAATCTTTACTAGCTTTAACTATTCCTACAAGAAATCACAGTGCTAAAAACTTACATGTGAGCATAAGCAGAGTGCTGGTAAGTTGGATATCAAGATCAAAATGCTTTCGGTCTCTTCTGAGAAATATTATTTAAACATTACTAACAAACCTGTTTGCTGGGTCCCTCCCCAAATTACATCATTTTTGACACTTAGGTTTTTCCCAGGCAAACAAACTGCATTATTTAGCAATCTAACACCTGCACAGAAACTTACAATAATAGAAGACATTTCACATGTATATGCTAGCAGAAACCAGAGTAATAAAACACATTCCACATCTAAATTCTGGTCATAAACTTTAGCCTTAAAACAACGGGCATGAAATCTTCATCCAGCTGCCCTGGAGCCAAATTCTAACATTAAAGAGATTCATAAGATCTTTTCAACTTAAAAAGATACATTTGAAATACTTGGCTTGGTTTTCCTTACAGCAAATGGCAATGTTGCAACAATCTTGAAGTTCACATTTTACAGTGTTTTCTTACATTTAAAACCACAAGCCTGTATTTTACATTTATTTATACAGTTGATAGAATTATGTATCAAACTCTATTTGACTAGACTGGCAGCCTTCGCCCATCTCTCCCCAATCGTCACAAATGTATATTCTGATGCACTGGTTTGCTATGTTAAATTGGTTTAGTGACACTTCCTCATAAGTTTCTGTTTGTAGTATATTCTCTACTCTATTTTCCTAGTTGTTAATGTCCATGAAGACTAAACCACCACCTTTATCAGGCTTCATTACTCTTATTTGGGCTGTTTTCAATACATTTAGTATTTCCCATTCTTCTTTACTCATATTCTTTTTATGGTGCCCGTCTTTGTTAGTTACGCTTCTAAAATCTAGTTAGCATACTTTCTCAAAAATCTGTAACAAAGGTTGTAAAAGGGGGTTATACATACTGGATATAGCATAAGGTCTTACATCTAAGGCATTACTATTACCCATGATTAAATTTAGATTAAGTTTTTTCACAATGCAAAGTCCAATAATGTTTTAGCCAAATCCATGTTCTGGTCAGGGACAAAAGTCAGTCCTTTAGCAAGTAGTTCAACCAGTTCTGTGGGAACTTCAGTCCCCTTCCACATTCTTAACTAGAACACATTTCTGACCCTCTAGAAAGTACTGTGAGGAATTTACCTCCACCTCTTGTTGTGAGCTTTCCTGTGGTTGTTCTTCCTCTGCTGCTTGCCTCTGGTAAAATCCTGCTTCGCTCCATTTGAATTTTTTCAAGCTTTTCTCATTATTACATTGTCCGTCCTGATAATAATCAACATTATCATGTTGATTTCAATTTGAATTATTAGCTTGCCCCTGATGTTGATTACGAATCCGCTCGCTTCTCTGAATTTCGTTATTGCCCCATCCTGTATTATTTCCACTTCATCATTCATGATGACATCACTTGGGTCATTAGAGGTGATTGCTGTGTCATTTCCTCCATGTACATCTTGCATATTCATAGGGTGGGTGTGGTTTTGTCCATTCCATACTTGGGCTGATAATGGGCGAGGATAGGCAGTGTTGTTCTTGTATTGGAGACAGTCCCAGTTCAGCTTTTTTATCTTGGTCACCTTCAATTTATTTAGGTGTTGATCTATGCTCTGAAAAATTTGAAGATATTCGAATTTATACCTGCAAAAGTCGACATGGTTTCTTATTGACTCAAGTATTGGTACATCATGGGCTATATCTTTAGCCGTCTTATGGTAGTGTTTGATCATTAATGCTAATAAATCAAGTCCTTGCTGGTTAAAAAGATTTATAAGTTCTTTATGAAAGTCTGAGTCTGGTATAAGTCCTGTCGGATACTGCCAAATTCTAAATTCCTTGGGGACTATTTTTAAGTGAATACATTCATTGAAATATTCTATTTTGAGACATAACTTTTTGTATTTCAACAGTTTATTGTCCAGTGCTGTTTATCTCTCATGGAGTTACCTCCGGCCAGTGGATCCATTGCTGTATTAGATACTTGTTCTTTAAAATTCAAAGGTGCTACAAGCACTTAATTATTATCCAAATTGTGATATTCCCATTGCTCGTCGTGCAAATGTCTCGAATAAGTCCTGCTGGTATCTTCCCCAGCAGAATTTTTAATGGGAGGTTGTGAAACTGCACCAGAAAAAAACAGGTAGTTGTTGCAACATTTGGTGTGAGGCATTCCCTTTACAGTTCATTCCAAGCTGAGGTTTTTCAAGTCTTTTATATAAAGCCTCTACTTGCTTCATGAGGGTAGATATCATTGCAGTCATATTATTCAGTGTCTCCCCCTTGTTCCCTGGTTCCGTGAATAAGAGTTGTGAACAATCCAGTCCATTAGCTGTCATGAAATTAGTACAAAACAAACAAAATAACTAGATAACTGCAAAAAGCAGACTGATAAACAAAATCCAAATAAGTTCCAGGCAGGCAGGTAGACCGGACTCCAGGTATAACTTTAAACCAAAATAAACATATTTGTGTAAAGCACATTTCATCCAGTTCTAAACATGAACTTCTTCAGATACATTGTTACTAAAGAAAATGGTCTTTAAAATATTCTCTTTTACTTGTCATGTGATCAAAAGACCAATCAAGGATTTAAAGTACCCTTTACATAAGAACACTTATATTATTCAGACTTTTCTCTTTACAAAAGCATATACTAAAACTTAAAAAAAAAATGAATATTATACGTGTAAAAACATAATATAAAAATCTGGATTCCTTTTCAACTATTCATAAATATTATCTTTTTATATTTTTCAATTTTAAGATGTTGTGAATAGAACACATGTCATTTAGACCTGGTAATGTATAGGCATCCAGGCGTATTTGCCACAATAATTCAGATAATTCCAGCATTACTGTTACTGGACCACCTCTCGGGTTTGGCAGCATCTGCTGTATTATGTAAAATTTAGAAGGGCACCCTGGGTTCAGGCTAACATGTTTTGCTAGGACATTTTCACCCTTATTCCTGGAAATACTATATAGGTGTTCATAAATCCTTTCATGTAATTTTCGTTCTGTTTTTCCCTTATAGAATGAAGGGCATTCTTGACGTCTAGCCAGGTACATGTCCATTTTAGATTGACAATTGCATCTGTTATTGTTCTTCAATTTCATGCCCCTGACTTCTACATAATGCCCTTCTTCTATATATTTACAATAGGGGCAACTGCCACATTCAAAAGTACCTAGATGCCTACACAATTTAATTTTTTCTTTCTCCAAAATATTAGTACCAATATCATATTTTATTCCCATATATATAAGGATATTGTTAAAGATCAGGTGACGCATAGAAGTAGATTAAATACTAATGATTCAGAATGCATCAAACAGATTGATCAAACTTTGGATTTTTTCAGACAGAGAGGGTATGAGAATAAAGTGTTAGAAGATGCTAAAGGCTTTGTATTAGCCAATAGATCTTTGGCAGTTCGGCTGTATTTTAAAGAAACATCATGTGACCATGATATTGGTGCTAATAGTAACTGCACCAATGATGTTCGATATATCACTACATGCAGTAGGTGTAGTAATGGTATTAGAAAAATAGTTACAGACAATGGGGGTATACTTAGGAGTTTACCTGAGTTTAACAAAATTATAAATGAGAGACCATTGTTTACATATAGAAATTGTTCAACTCTTAAAAACAGACTATGCTATAAGGATATGCAAGAAAAAAAATCAGAACAGATGGGTTAAACAATGTATTTTTGCTTGTTTCCATTGTTGTTGCAAGTACATTGAGAAGAATAATACTTTTGTACATCCTAGAACTAACATTACTTTTACCTTTAGATGTTGTGCCACATGTAATAGTAGTAATATAGTATACTTAGCTACATGTATAAAATGCGCATGTTTTTATGTGGGTAAGTCAAAAAGATGCTTAAAGGTTAGAATTATAGAACACAACTTGGATATAAGAAGGGGTATTCTCATTAATTCATTGGCCATACATGTGTTTGAAAATCCTGCTCATAGTTTTAGATTTTGGGTTATTGAGATGATGAAATCTATAAAAAGGGGTAATTTAAATACAAAATTAGAAAATAAGGAATATGATTGGATTTTACATTTACAAGCTAAATGTCTACCAGGTATTAGTCAAATGGTCTCAGTTAAACCGGTATTAAAATTAAAGCAAATGAATGTTTATTTTATATATATATATATATATATATATATATATATATATATATATATATATATATATATATTTTTTTTTTTTTTTTTAAGAGGGTCTATATGAACTGTTTTTTTTTCAAATAGGGTTTATATGAATTGTTGTTACATATTATTTTCTTTTAATTGCTTTTTGCATTATATTAATTGAATTACTTTTTCTATTGGCTTTGTGACTAGAGTTGTAATTAATTGACAATGTATAAAATGAATGATGCATTTGTCGTTTGTTATTAGCACTGAAGAAGGGTACTGGATACTTGAAAGCTTTGCTGCTTGTTTTATTGTCTTGATATTAAATTGGTTGCTGTCCTACATTGGTGGCAGTTATTTTGTTTGGAGGGTGTCTCTTAGGACCAACCCCTACTTTATGCCTAAGGTGGTTTCGAATGTTACCCTCAACCAGGCTATCCATCTTCTACCTTCTTTCCCAACCCCCATAAAAAAGGGGAAAGAATTTTGCATACCCTGGATGTGCACAGACAATTGAGATATTACCTGGATAGGACCAAATCATTCAGAAAATCTGACCAACTACTGGTCTCTTTCGCTCTTGAGGCAGAGGGGAAACCCATATCCAAACAGACCATTTCTAAATGGATCTCACGTTGCATCCATTTCTGCTATTCCTTTCATGGAAAGAGTCCTTCCACATCCATCATATCACATTCCACTAGGGCAGCCTCTACTTTTACTGCCATCCTGAAAGGGGTTCCAACCAAGGATATTTTGAAAGCTGCTACCTGGCCATCCATCTACACATTCACAAAACACTACCATCTGGCTACCGTCTCCAAAACCAGGGCAGGTTTTGCATCTGCAGTCCTGTAGGGCATGCTGGCATCCCCTTGAAATGGTGCAATCATGGAGTTTTGCTCCTTCTCATCCTTCCCTCCACCCTGTTTCTCAGCTTTGCGAATCTTCCCACAAATGATGACTGCAACAGTGAAACACAAAGAACATAGTACAGTTGTGTACACTTACCACAAATGTAGATGTTCAAGTGTATTCACTGTTGCAGTCCTGTTTCCCTCCCACCATACCCCTTTTTCTCTTTCTTTGGGGCTCTTACCTATTGGTTGCACGAAAAATGGATGTAATGGCGTCAGCTGCCTCATTTTATAGCCCTGACAACCTGACATCAGCTTCAGACACCAGACAGCCGATGCAGGAGGGAAAACCTTTACTCTGGTATTCGGGCCTGCTGAGAGCTACCCAGCAGAGATAACCCACAACTGATGACTGCAACAGTGAATACACTTGAACATCTGCATTTATACAAAGTGTATAAAACTGTACTTTGTAGCTGTTGCTGTACCAATCTAACTCTACCCTATGAACATTAACATATCTGAATGGCAGTCTGCCACAGTGATGTGCCATTATAGGTCATCCGCATAGCCCTGGTCTAGCAATTGTGGAACCTCTTTGTCATTAAGGCCATCTGGGCTTTTAGTTAACAACTCTCCTGGATGTGTCCAATGTTTTGCAACTCCTTTATGATGGATGTTGAAATTTTTAATTGTTTTATTGGTGTTTAGTCTACTGTCTGAATTGTATTTAATTAAATGACTGAGAAAACAAGTTACTGTTTTAGTTCCAAGTGCAGCATCACCAGTTCATAGGAAAGTACTAGGCTAACTACTGCTGTGGGCTATTTTAAGCCTAGCCAACTTTCCTCAAAGATGAGAGTCAAACTCTGTACCTTGTGTCTGTAAAGTAAACCCCTTAATCAGTATGCCATTTCCCATTGTCCTTAAAAAATAAAGAGGTTATTGGTCTTCAGCCTGTTATAAGGCTTAGTCAGTAATGAGAAGTCAGAATCAAATCCAGTACCTTTTATCTATGAAGTAAAGACCTTAACAATTATGCTAACGCCCTCCCTCTAGTCACCATTGAATTTATAGAATAATAAGTGCATTAATTAAAAAAAATAAGTACATCTTTAAAACAAACTAATGCTGAAAGGCTTACATTTTGCTTGCTATTAGTACCAGGTCCAGTGTTCTGCCCTGTAACCCAGCACACCTCAAGATGGGGCAATTTTGCATAGCTGAGTTTCACTTGCTCAAATGGTAATTCCTTGCATATTAGTCTGGAAACATTCAGTATTGGTGGCCTCTCTGCTGAGAAATGTCTGACAGTTATTTTCTCTGAGCAGATCTGTTTGCATTAACCTTAGGCTGCTTAACTGCTGTGTATCTGCAGTACAAATATAAGTCATATGGTAAGGCACCAACTCATGTTCTGAATTAAGAGTCCAGTGAGAGAGACAGCTGCCATGTTCATCTTAAGTTAGTCTTTGATTTTCTAAAAGTGCAACCTCTCGGTAGCTGTCTAAAAATAACTGCATGGCAATCTCTGCCCATTCCATTCAAAACATTAACTGCAGTCACCACTGTCCACTGAGAACCCAAAATTCAGAAAGTTACATCCTACACAGAGAACCATTCTGTCTCTCAATCACTGAGCGTGCCTTCTCAAAATTATCCCCAGCTGTTTGGAATATTCTTCTTCATTTAAATGATCCTTCCCATCTGTCTCTTTTTTTAAGTTACTCTTTAACAATTTTATTCAACTGTTTGGCTATAATTGCTTCAGGGATTTAGTTTAATCCACACTGTTTTTTTTCTAGCACTTCTCTAAATCTGTAGCCTGCAGTTTATTGTTGTTCTCTATATAATTTAATTGATACATTTCAGTTTCCTTTATTTAATTTACTGCAAGCACATCTCTCTCTGTGTTACCAAATGCATCTTATGCAAACAATGTAAAACATTTCTTCTTCTTTAACATTTCATTACATCTTACTTTTCTAGCATTAAATGTGTATCTGACTTTCATCTTGCTATATATTGTACCCTATTATCTGATACATTATTATATCAGACAAAAGAGTCTTTGTTTTATGCAGTTTGTTTTTGTTTGTGTGTAGGCTGTAACTATATTCGGATAAGCCTGAAATGATTAGAAGCTTCGCTGTGCCTTGCAGCAGTTTGATATAATGAGCTGTGAATGATCCTAACCAAAAGCTAAGATTTACTGCAGTCATGCCTAATGCTACAAATAAGGATACCTCTTTTTAGCTGTGTGTATCTATATATAGTAAGTATAAACCATATATATATATATATATATATATATATATATATATATATATATATATACGTGTGTGTGCATATATTTATATATATATATATATATATATATATATATATATATATATATATATACACATGTGTGTGTGTGTGTGTGTGTATATATATATATATATATATATATATATATATATATATATATATATATATATATAAATATATATATGGGTTTATATCGGAACATCGAAATGGCAAAATATTGTCAGTGACAGCTTCCAACAGGGACATAACACAATAAGGCTGTAGGCAGGGTCCAGGTCTCAGCTTAACTAGGCAAGCTAGAACCCTCTCTGTCCAACCAGTGCTTCATGACCCTGCCAAGCAGCTGACATGACACAACACACACACACTTTGAGATAAGTATTTATACAACTTCACAGACTCTCCTGGGAAAGGCTGACACAGATTCTCTGCTGTAGGCAGGGGGGCAAGCCCCTGCACCCCCCACACCCCCCTCCCCACTACTTAAATATACCAACTCTGAGATCGCACTTCCATTTCCTCACTGTAGTGCACTGAAGTGCGATCCTCAGAGTGGAATATTTAAGTTGCAGGGGGTCTGGGGGTGCAGGGGGTCTTGCCCCCTGCATGTATTAATTTGTTGTTAACATTCGCTCCACATATGAGTGAGTTTTGATATTTTGATATTATGCGTTTCGATGTAAGCATTTTGATGTAATGGCATTCAATATTTTGCCGTTTTAATATTCCGATATACACCCATATGTGTGTGTGTGTGTGTGTGTGTGTGTGTGTGTGTGTGTGTGTGTGTGTGTGTGTGTGTGTGTGGGTGTGGGTGTGTGTGTGTGTGTGGGTGTGTGTGGGTGTGAGTGTGTGTGTGTGTGTGTGTTTGATAATGTAATGTTGCTACTTACATATTAACTACAATACTTTTGCACTTCCTGTTGTAAGACTGCAGCTTTGCGAACTGACTTAGTGAATAAGAATGAAAATGTAACCAAATTACCAATAATAACTGGTACTGAATTAGTAAAAAGAATGAAAGGTAGTACAGACCAAATTATCATTCCATTGCTACTTCTCTATTAACACTTAAACTTGCTTATCCCCTTTAATACCTCACTGTAATTCATCCATCCATCCACAACCCCTTTTACCCATTTTTGTACATGCGGTCGGGGTGCCACTTCAAAAGTGACAATCGTCTAGAGCCAAGGTTCACACCACCAGGTGGTTGGCCATGCTGCAGCTGCTTTTCTATACCACACACTCAATCCTATGGCCAGTTTAGAGTGTCCAATCCACCTACCGCATGTCTTTGGAATGTGGGAGGAAACTGGAAAACCCAGGAGGAAACTCATGGAAAACAGGGAGAACATGCAGACTCTGCACAGAAGGCACCCAGCTGAGAAGTGAACTGGAAAGCCTCTTTCTGTGAGGTGATAATGTTATCCATTGCACTACTGTGGCAACTGTCAAGAGAGCTTGTCAACCGTGCCTTGGTGGCGTATTGTATCAAATGCCGTGGCCAGGTCCAAATGCACAGTATATACGGTTTTACCCTCATTTATTGCCTTGGTGACTCTCTAAAAGAAGTCTTCCAGGTGAAGTAAGAATAACTTTCCCTTAACAAAGCCAAATTGGTATGGGCCAGTGTCTGTAGGTTGCCAATGTCCTTGTTTATCATTTCCATGGTAATTCATTCCATGGCGTTGCGTATTAGGCTTGTAAGACTGATGGGTCTGTAGTTCCCTGGGTCAGTTGATGGCCCAAATTTGTTGATGTGAATGGCTGTTGCAGTCCTGCATTTACTTGGAATGTAGCCTGTTTCAAGGCTGTAGTTGAAGAGTGCCTCAAATGGTCCTGATAGGTCATGCTTTGAACTGTTCATTGGGTAACAAGGGATGTTGTCAGGACCAATGGAGGCAGCAGGAAGTATGCTGGAGAGAATTTCACCTGGTGGAGCTGCAGGAGTGGGGGTTGAAGTTTGAGCTGAATTTATCAGACAGTAGATTTGCTGTGTCATCCTGATCAGTGTAGCTGGTACCGTTTACAACCAGTTCAGCACACTATTGTGTGTTAACTCTAAGGTTTCTGGTGTAACTGAAGAAGGCCTTCTGATTGTTCTTAGCTTGTGAGGCTATCCTGACATCATAGTTGGCTTTGTTAGACTTAAGTAGACTTCTTAGTTTCTTGTTTAGTTGTATGAGAGCTTACTTTTCCTGATTTCGGCCAGAACTTTTCTTCTTTTGTTATATACTCTGTTTAGTTGAGGATTCCACCAATGTGGTTTGTTTTAATGATGTTCTTCGTGTTTCACTGTTGCAATCATTACATTTGGGTAATCTGCTGGCAGGTTGCCCTCAGTCAGCCTGAATTCCAAAGTCTTGGGTCCAGTGTTGGTTGCTGTCTCCTCTTCCATGATGTCAGGTCATCAGGGGTATAAAACAAGCAGCCAAAGCCATTTCCTTTAGTCTTTCTTGCCACACGGTGCCCGAAGTAGAAGCATTTCGCAAGTGCCGGTCGGCCGACTCCTGAAATATTCCAGTTTGAGTTTCAGAACCGAAGTCTTCACTAAAGCTAAGTACCCCACTGGGGAAACTTTTTTCTTGCTCCATACCGATGTCAGAAAAAGTTAATAATTGTATTACTTGTGGGAAGCAAATACCTCATAAGGATTTCCATTTATACTGTATTCCTTGCCTATGCCCTGATCACAACGTGCCTGGCTGTCGGTTTTGTGCTAGATTTAACCAACGCACTGTTAAGCGTCGGTATATTTTTGCCTCAAAGTATTTTGGAAACAGATTTAATTACCCATAAATGTCATTAGATAGCAATCCGACTACTTGAGCACATGAAAAACACAAAGAAAAGGACAGAGACAGACAGTCAAGGTCCAAAACCGACAACAAAGCTTATCCTAAGCCAGTCGCCGGTACTCAGTGAGACGCTTTTGCAGCCCCTGATGCCCACTACTTTCAAGTCGCAGGCCCCTACCGAGACCCATGTGGAGTCCGGCACGCCATGTGATACTCTTAAAAGTATTGGACCCACGGATGTACCTCCCTCGGATCGGTCCAGAGCCGCTGAGCAGGCACCGGCTTCTGAGGGTGTATTCAGGCCTCAACATTTTTATATAAAACCGATGACAGCTGCAAAACTAAAGACAAAAGCAACTTCTAAAACTAAGAAAAAACGACGCATAAGCCTCGTGCACAGGCCTCTATGCCTAAAAAACAGATGATCAAAATGGCTGAAGACCTTATTACCTTGATCAGGGGTTCCCATCCCCCTCCTGATAAGAGGCCTAGGCAAGACACTGATTATGAATCTTCAGATCGGGTTTCTGTTTCTTCTGATTCCTCTTCTGACTAGGAATTATCTATACCTCCCTTTGAGGATTCTGATGCAGAGGAGTCTATACCATCTGCATCACCTCCTGAGGATTATTCATTTGTTGAAAACTTGCATACTTTGAGGGAGCATTTTCACTAGGAGAGTCAAGATTGCTCAGAATCAAAGAAGAGGCTCTGGGATTTCCTTCTTCTCCCTCAGCACAGGCCTTTAGCCATACCCCCTGTTTTAGACATTGTGGATGATCTGTTTTTGGAGTCAAGCTTGACCCCTGACTCCTTACCTCCAGCTCCCAGCAAGCCTGAAAGATATTACAAGTCCCTGACTCACACAAATTTTTATTTAGAAACCCTGCTGCTGATCCTGAAACTATTTCACAGGGTCCAAAGGGAGTTAAGGCCTCAACAGCCAAAAATCCTACCCCCTCTGACAGAGATTCAAGGGCACTGGATAGATGGAGAAAAAAGGTTTATACATCTGCAACCTTGGCAATTAGGGCCTTAAACTGCCAGTTTCACATGCTCAAGTATCAACAACATGTTATGGAATTGCTGAAACAGAAAATTATGTTGATTTCTGAATGTGCAGAAAATAAAGAATTGCAGGAATTATTGCATGCAGCTGAACAAGTTGGAAAGCATACTTTGCAATGTGGTTTTGATTCCTTAGAGGCCTCCTGCAGGGCCACAGTTACTGCATCTGTGATTAGGAGGCATGTCCGGCTAAAAGAGCAAAATGTGCCTGATCATGTTAAAGCTAAATTATTGGATGCACCTTTACAGCATGATACTCAGTTTGGTATTAAGGCAGAAGAGGTTTTAAAGAAAATGGAAGACAAAGCTAAGCCTATGCAAACTGTAAAAGACTTCTTACAAGTGCAGCCACCAAGATTCAGTAGACAATGGCCTACAAAAAATTGGTCCTTTCCTGTGTCAGACAGAGCTCAAAGAGGCGAATCCATATGCCCTAAGGGTTCAGGATAACAGGCACAAGATTCTTACAGGTCAAAGCAATGGGGCGCTTCTACCTCCAAATCTGGAGGAGATAAAGTGCAAACCTACAGAAAACAGTACCAATGACTTCCCTCTGCCTTCACCAAGCACTTACCTTTTGGCAGCACCCTTAAGGGGAAAATTAGCACTTTTTGCTCAAAATTGGCAGTTAATAACAAAGGACAAGTGGGTGCTAAACATAGTATCACAGGGATACAGATTCCACTTCCATACTCTGCCAGTGGCAAACGGTTGGCTGGATCTGCCAAAAAATCAATGGGCAGAGGCACAAAAACAGGTTACGTCCCTCATGGATATGGGAGCCATTCAGCCAGTACCTGAACAGGAAAAAAGACAAGGTTTTTACTCAAGACTATTCTTGGTACTCAGAAAGGACAAGGCCTGGCTGCCAATACTGGATTTATCCATTTTGAACACATACCTGGACATTCCAAAATTCAAAATGCTGACTTTGCAGCAGCTTCTGCTCATGCTGGGCAAGAATGCTTGGCTGGTGACATTAGACCTAAAAGAGGCATACCTGCATGTCCCAATAAGGCAATCGTGCAGAAGATACCTCAGATTCAAGGCTGGCTTAATGCATTACCAATTCTCTGCACTGCCCTTTGGCTTACCTACTGCACCCAGGGTCTTTACAAAGTGCCTGGCACCAGTAATTGCTTTTTGCAGACAAAGAAGTATACAAATATATCCTTACTTGGACAACTGTCTCACTAAAGCAGAGAACAAGGACATTCTTCTTCAACACTTGGCGTTTGTGAAAAGGCTTCTAACATGCCTAGGGTACACAATAAATGAAAAGAAATCACAATTGGTGCCCTCTCAAAAGATAACATTCCTGGGTGCAAGCTTGAATACAACTGCCCAGATGGCTTACCTTACGCCAGACAAACAAAGGCAACTGACTACTTACTTCAAACTGATGGCAACAAAAACCCAGTTATCTGCAAGACAAACTCTGCAGGCTTTGGGCTTCATGGCATCCTGCATCCTACTGATTCCATATGCAAGACTGCATATGAGGAAACTTCATTGGTACCTAAAATGTTTATGGAGTCAACATTGTCACAGTCTGGAAACAATGATTCCTCTCATTCCCTGCCTACAACAGGAGTTTCTATGGTGGGCAACGGCATGTCACCAAAACATGGGACGGACCTTCACTCTACCTCCTGCCAGCCAAACCTTAACAACAGACGCATCAGATTATGCCTGGGGGTCCCACATGGCGGGAAGATGCATTCAGGGCATATGGACCCCAAAACAAATGCATCTACATATCAACCAAAAAGAGATACTAGCTGTTCAAAATGCCGTGACAGCCTTCAAGGACTTACTTCGTCCAGGACAACTACTAATAAAGACGGACAACACCACGGTTATGTGGTATATAAACAATCAGGGGGGCACACACTCATACCCCATTTGCAGATTAGCCATGGCACTGGGGGACACAGCTTTGACTTACCAAATACATCTTCAAGCTCAATTCCTGCCAGGAAAACAAAATACTCTGGCAGACAATTTAAGCAGAAACCTTATGGACCCTCATGAGTGGAAACTAGATCCACAAGTCTTTAGCATGATAACAAAGAAATGGGGGAGCCCGGACATAGATCTATTTGCCTCTCCTCAAAATTATCAATTGAAAATATTCTGCACAAGGACTTATCACAGACAAGCATGGAAAGTGGACGCCCTATCCTTCAGTTTACGCCTTTCCTCCTCTGCCTCTTCTTCCCAAGGTCCTACTAAAAGTCAGTCAAGAGAAACCAAAGATGATACTAATTGCCCTGCAAATACTGGTACCCAATTCTAAGGAACTTGTCTCAATACCCAGCTTGGACCTTACCTCAAAGACCTCAACTACTGTCCCAGCAAAGCAGTCAGATCCTGCACAATCAACTCCAGACACTGAACCTGGCAGCATGGCTGATCATGTAGGCATACAAACAGCACCTCTCAGTAAAGCTGTGATGGATGTCATTTTGGAAGCCAGAAGGCCTAGTACTAGAAAATCTTATGCTGATAAATGGAAGAGATTCTGTGCTTGGAATCAAGCACAAGGAACTGATACAGCAGAACCAAATATTCCTCAGATATTACAATACTTGACTGAGATGCTTGACAAAGGCCTATCTTTCTCATCAATTAAAATCCGTAAGTCTGCCATTTCAGCTTATTACAATACAGAGCCAGCAATTGTTTCTCATCCTTTACTAAAGCAGTATCTTAGAGGAGCCAAAAATTTAAGACCTCATAGAAGATCACCAATACCCGCATGGGACCTCAATTATCTGTTGGAAAAGTTCACCCTGCCTCCATTTGAGCCAGCTGCTACTGCTGATATAAAGTTCTTATCATGGAAAACAGCTCTGCTACTAGCAATTACTTCAGCAAGAAGAGTCTCAGAGCTGCAGGCACTCATGGCTGTGGAGCTTTTTATCATATTTTACCCAGACAGGGTGTCTCTGAGGACAAATCTTTCATTTATTCCTAAGGTGGTTTCCAGTGTGGCTCTTAACCAAACTATTCATCCGCCAACCTTTTATCCAAATCCGCAGAACAAGGGGGAGAGAATTCTGCATTCCTTGGACGTACACAGACAGCTAAGCTTCTACTTGAAAAGGACTAAAACTCTAAGAAAAACTGAGCAATTACTAGTGTCATATGCTGCAGGATCAGAAGGAAAGGCTATTTCAAAGCAGACTATTTCAAAATAGATAAGCCACTGCATTTGTTTCTGCTACTTACACCATGGTAAACCTGTGCCCAAGGGCATTGGGTCTCATTCCACCAGAGCTGCAGCTACTTCAGCAGCCTTTCTCAGAGGAGTACCAACCAAAGACATTCTGGAGGCTGCTACTTGGAGTTCTGTTCACATCTTTACAAAGCATTATCATTTGCCTCTCTACTCTAAGTTCAGGGCAGGCTTTGCACTGCAGTTCTGCAGGGCCTTATAGCCGCCCCTAATGCTGTTTAGCTCCAGCCTCCCATCCATAGCTTTGGGATTCTACCCAAATGTAATGACTGCAACAGTGAAACACGAAGAACATAGTACAGTTGTGTACACTTACCATAAATGTAGATGTTCGAGTGTATTCACTGTTGCAGTCCGGGTTACCCTCCCGCCATCTCCCTTTCATTCTGGAGTTTATCTTTCCTTCTCTATCTTCTACAACCTATGTGGTATATTTGCTTGTAGATGAAGGTAAAGTTTGTACTGATGCATGTATATATAGTTTATATATATATATCTTTGCTACCTTTTTGGGGGCACCTGACATCTGGGGCAAGAAAAACTAAAGAAAATGTTGTCGGCTGCATGTTTTATATCCCTGACAACCTGACGTCATGGAAGAAGGGACAGCAACCGACGCAGGACCCAAGACTTTGGAATTCAGGCCGACTGAGGGCAACCTGCCAGCAGATTACCCAAATGTAATGACTGCAACAGTGAATACACTCGAACATGTTCATTTATGGTAAGTGTACACAACTGTACTTTTGTTTTGCATTTATTTTTGGTAGGTGTGGCAACCTCTATGCAGTCATCCATATGTTTGTATAGTGATTCGGTGAATAATTCTTAATAGGTAGCTGTGATCTCCGGGTTGGGGGACCCTTGAGTTTTGATAAACTGTAACTTACTAGGATGTAGTTTGCCTCTGATTAGTTTCTAACTGTTACTGTATTGTTTTAGCTGGACTGTTTTTTACTTCATATGTGACAGTTTTGTGAACCAACCTCACTACTGAGGTTGTGACATGGGGGACCTGCAACGCTGTCTCATGTTGGTGAGTACCATATCCAGTAAGATTGCTCCCCTGGTTGAAGCATGCACTATCTGTTCCATGTAGCTTGTTTTAATAAAGTCCAAGAAGTGTTGTGCCTGCGAGTCTGAGGCAGTGAATATTTCCCAGTTTGTAGAGGGGTAATTAAAGTCAGCCATGAACTGGGTGATTGGTTGGATGGTGAGCACCTCTAGTAGATTTTGGCAAGAGCTGTGAGACTCTAGATGCATAGATGGTGACCTGCAGCTAGTTATGATATGGTGTGGGGTCTTGTCTATGGTGACTTGCACTTGGATGAACTCCATTGTATCATTCTGTTTAACCCACCTGTAGGTATGTTTGTTGCTAATGTAGATTAAAACACCTCCTCCTTTGGCTTCAGTCTGTGCTCTTGTTGGTCTAAATGTGTTGAAGGCACTGTAGCCTTGCACTTTCAGAAAACTTTCTATAGCTTTAAACCAAGTCTTTGTCACAGCAAAGATGTCTACATTCTCCATAATGAGGAGGGCTTGAAGGGTGTGGAGTTTATTGTTTAGTCTCCAAGCATTGAACAGTAACACCTTAAAGTTGTTTGTAGATTTTTTTTCAGTATATTTGTAGTTTTGTCTTTTTGGTATTGCTTAAAAAAGGCGCTGAGAGAGTGGATACAATTTTAGCCAATATCCAAAAGCCTATGGAGGAAAGCTGAAACCCATCCTAGGAAAGCAAGATGGTCTTTTAACCATATTCTCTCATGCTGACAAATATCGAATCCCCCTGGAGTGACATCGGAAATGAAGCACATTATTAAAATCAACAATTTTATATTCATACTGTGGCACCATCCTTGGTGAAGGCAGAATGCTGCTCAACTCAAGGCTCATACCTATCTGTGATACGTATTCTTAGAGATCCATTAAGTGTCTTTTCATATAGTCCAGTGAGGTATATTTCAGGTCATTTACACTCACATAGACTGTGATGGAATCATATTGGTACCTGGGGTGCAATGACTTGAGTGTGTGCATGATATTTGGATCCTGGCTCCAGATAGACAACTAACCATTGTCTTCTCCTTGTCTAACCTGGGGAGTCGGGCTTTTTTGTGTCATACAATGTAGTGCCCAATGACAAGAGTATTAGGTAAAGCGTATGCTTGCCTTATGGGCTTTGCGTTTGGGGGACCATTGGGTGTAAGCTTATGTGAGATGTCTGGTGTTGCTTTTGGTGTGTGCTTTAGTGATTGCTGAAAAGCAGTTTTGCCATTAGGTGGGTTTGGAGGTCTTTGTGATTTGGGAAGGTTTCTTTTAAGTTCATCAGCATAAGAAAATCTGTATGTGTGGTGAACAGTATGTATAAGGGATGTAGTATGAGTATTCCTGACAAGCTCAGGTATTGGTTGACTTTGTTTTATTACAGGCTTTTATTGCTGCACATTTTCTAGTTAGCTCAGCTTCGCTGTCAGTTTGGGACTTTTTGATATTCAGTGTTCACGGATAAACAAACGGGATCGTGTTTTTTTGATGTTACTTACCGGTTTCACTCTTCATGATACCCCCAGTGACTCCATCGTTGTAAATCAACAGGATGTGTAAGTCGCTCTGCAGTTCAGTGAATCAACCATGCATATATGAATGTTGTTTTCCACAGAAGTGATGAAGCATTAGCTGGATGCTTAGCTCCACTTGCGGATCCATTCAATTCTGCAGATTCATTTAATCTAGGTAACTCATTCCCTAATTTTGCTGAAGTGTTTAAAAAATTAGAAAGAGACCTTTTGAGACTGAAATGCTTGCAGTGGAACAGTTTATACTTTGAGAACTGTTTGTGAGCATAAAGAGTAACCAAAGGTTTGATGGTCACTAAAATGCCCATAGGGAAAGACCTGCCTAAGTAATTTGGTGACAAATGGTTAGAAATGAACCAAAAGGTGGGCTTACAATATGTGTAGATGCTGGTCAACTTAAGTGAGTGGAAAACAGATTGCTTAAATAAAAAAAAATTGCATGGCCTTTTTTTCTTTGAAAGACAACACCAGAGTGAAGACCTTTGACACTAAGTTCTGCATGATACAAGATAAGCTCATCAAGGAAAATTATTGATGTGTTTCTGATTTGGAGAGGTGGGGCTGAACTGTTGAATGACTTTTTAATATATGTCAACAATATCTGTTCCTTCTTAGAATTTACATCAGTGTATAGTTCAGCTAGCATAAATTATCTAAGGTCTCAAAGGTCAATGAAAGTTAATCAACAAAATATATAAGAAAGAGGTACAAAATAATGCATATTTACATTATAGGAACATGCACCCAAAGAAGACCAAAGAAAATATTGTAAAATGTCAATTAATGAGAATAAATAGATTGACAAAGAGAGATAATGATTTTATTGAGGAAGGTGTAAGTGTGTGCAATAAATTTGTAAGCAGGGGTTATCCTATGGGTTTAGTGGCAGACACATTCATGGAAATGTGCATTATAAGAAAATCAGGTAAAGTTATACTCCAATAGGACCTAAGGAAGTGGACTTTGGAATTTCCATGCAAATTAGCACTATGTGAATGTCAGAGTCATTAAAAACATTATAACAAGCAACTGCAGAATTTTTTGGAAGTTGCCCAGAGGTCTATAAAGTAGTAGGTGATCATCTGGTGTTTGTCAAAAAGAATGGCAAAAGTTTTAAAAATTATTTTCAGTTGAAGTTAAATGTGCCCAGTATTAAATGCACTAGACCAGGAATGCTCAAATGTCACACTTGTAATTTTTGTGATTATTTATATGCTGATGTTGATGAATTAATTTTTAATAATTTTAAAGTCACCATCAAAGGACACTACACGTACAAATCAACATTTGTTGTTTATTTAGTGACTTGCAGGTCCTTCAGTTCTTTTTATGTAGATCGGACAACAAGGGAATTATACAAGAGGATATGTGAACACAAGCATGCTGTACAAGTGGGGGATGAAAATAATGGACATGGCAAAAACTACAAATTTGGCAAATGTATTGTTGATTTTAAATTTATAGTTTTAGATGATGTGAAAAGTATTGATAAAATGTTTAGTGCTGAAGATGTGCTAGGTTGGAGTGAATTCTCATGGCAAACTCTCTGTCTGCTACCCATTGGGTCTCAATAGCCATGAAGAGTTTGTTGCTTATTTAAAAAGGAAGGGGTTAAAGCATTAAATAATTTATTTGTCATATGATTTATTTAGTTTGTATTTATTGATATTGAGACATCAAGCTATTGTTTTAGTCAAAATTCATTTGATCTTTTGCAAGATGTGGATGTCCAGTAGCACTAACCCATTTTCAACCAAAAGTGCTATTGGAATTTTTCTGTAATCCCATACATTCACCTCTCAGTGTAAGGCACACCCTTTTTAAGAGGATGGTTAAACATATATGTTCTGCCTTGCTGTGGCAGACCTTCGGTTTGGAATATTCTGCCTGTCAAAGGTCACTCCAACAAGTATGTGGTTACTGTCAGTGCTTGCTTGCTTCAACTATGTTCATAGTGGACTTTTTTGCCTTGGGCACTGTGCGTTTGGCTGACACTTTCACAAAGTAAAATTGGCTGCACAGTGATTCCAGGAGTGAGGCCTACTTTGACAACCCAATGCTACAGGATTCAGCTTTCTGACCTCTCACCTTGGGGCCATTTTTATGTTCTTGTCTCCCTGGAAGTTTCCGTTTTACTGCTTTCCAGGATCAAGGATGTCAGATGTAGCAGTTATATAGCTGCCATATCCGCTGATCTCTTGGTGGGCCTTGGACATTATGCTGTTGTGCTTCCACCATTTCATTTTATGTGGATGGCCCCTTCTCTCTGTGGAAAGACTTACCTCCAAGGCACGCAAATATATTAATGTATCAATGAGGGTTTTTCATATAAGTTGTATTTTCTTAATGTGTAGGGCTGAAAAGATTAGAACAGGGCCTAAGCCTGCTTTTCTAGGGTGTGTGTGATGCTTTATTGTGTATCAGCAGTAGTTCCATGCAAATATGTAAACTGAGACAAGAGAAAAAAAAATGCCAATCTGATTGCTTCAGAAGAGGAAATCAAAATGGTTATTCATGGCAGAATCCCCCTCCCCTTGCAGATCCACTGATCTGGTATGTATGCTACCTGTACACCTGCTCAATTAAATAATCTCAGTGGTTCAAGATTCACTAAAAGAAGAGTGAGTTACACGATTCAAATCTACCTCAGGCATTTCTGCACATCCTGACCTTACAGATGTCAGAATTTTAACAGAGCACTGGTTGGTACCTGAAGGGAATTCTGCACCTTTGCACACCTCTGAAGAACCCTTCTCCTACTTGGGACTTGAAATTCATGACTGGCAGGTTCACCATTTCCCCATTCAAATGCTGATTTAGTTATTTAAAGTTTGTCTAAGACAGTTTTGTTCTCAGCAATCACATTTAGTTGAATGCTCTTGGAACATCATGTTCTTATTTATAGGGAACTATATATTTTTTTCATACAACTTGTTTGTTCCTTATGCTATCCCATGCTGCCTACTAAAAGTGCTTTCAGATAATTCTATGAAGTCACCTTTCGCCTCCCAGTGTTTTCTGTGAAAAGAAGCAGTGGAGAAAGAGGTCTTTACTTTCAACTATGTTTTTACCTGAGCTGCTGTTTAAGATCACTGCAACAACAATCAGGCTGGTTCTTGCTTGCCTGATAAATGCTTTTTTTGTTTACATTTGTACCTCAGTCAAGTGGCCACTAGCTGACACCTTCACAAAAATGAGTCCAGCAGTTGGGCATGCTCTGACACATCAACAATACAAGATTCAGTTTTCTGCCTCTTGCCTTCTAACTGTTTCTTTGCTGAAGTTTCCATGCTGGTTTAATTATGACTGCTCGGGAGTTACTCTCAGAAGGCTTATGAACTCAGGTACAACAATCATATGCTTACCTGATTATCTGGTGCTTTACCCTCTCCTTGTCCCTTGTATTGGGATAGTTCCTCCATCTTGCAGCTGCAGAAGGAATTTCCTGTAAGCATGATGAAGTATATACTTATGTATCCTTGTATGTTTTTAATTTTTTTTTTCTTTTCTTTTCCTTTATGCAGTACTCCCTCAACAAATGGGGTACGGGGAAAGAACCGCATTGCAAGTCTGACATGTAATGACATGAAGTTCAGCATCTGGAAATGCATGTACCCCTGCTTACTGGGCAAAGACAGTAAAAGTATCTAGGCTGAGTCTAGCTGAACATTCACCTTTTGTAAAAAAAAAACAAAAAAAAACTTGTAGATCAATTGATATGGCGAGCATAGCTCGCTTACTTACTGAACTGAATGTGATGCTAAATTATCTGAATTACTAAGTGCAAACAAGGTGTTCCTTTCTTTGTACATTTGCATTTATGGTTGCTTGTTTTTTTTTTTCACTGTACTAAAATAGTAGTTTATTTTAGATTCACTTGGTGATACAGGATTCTGGAGGAAAGCTGAAAATGTTAGAACAGTTGTAGTTCCTTTGCTCTTTTTAATGCACTTATAACAGCTAATTTTAGATTTACTAGGTGATATAATAGACAAGAGAAAAGCTTTCTAAGAATGTTGCAATGCCCTGTGTGTTTACCTACAGTTCTTTATGCAGCATTATTTTCCTGAATTATTTTGACAACCTGTGGTTCTTGAGATGAGCACCATCTTTATGATTTTTTTTCCCCTCACAAACATAAATGCCTGAACTTGATTACTATCTCAGAAAATTCCTAACCTGTAATTGTTAGTACAGGGTGTGTTTACGTTTTAAAAAAAAATCTGTATAGAAGTTAAAACTAAGTACAGTTACAGTACTAGGCCAGAACAGTTTTACCAGTAAGGCCCTCCTTTGTTAATGACCCATTCTGGAAGTTTTGTTTCCATGGCACCCTTACAGAAATGCAGACAAGGCACAAAAAGGTTTTATCTGTATGACTCAGCTGCATGCCAGCAGCAGTGGGACTATGCTTTCTGCAGTTCAATAGTTTTGCAGTTGGAAATCTCTTTTTTCATTTAACTTTTACTTCACTTCCTTAAAATGCAGTATCTTTGAAATTTTACTACTGTTATTGGACATTTTGCTCATAACATTAAGTTTTAGTAGGTGTGACATCTTATCTTTGGAGGCTTGCTCCCATGTCTCTAGTGCTGGGATATGCTTGTCTTTACCCATGTATTGATGTAGATATATCCGTATAATTGCTAATAGCTGCACAGCACACCATGTGCACTAATTATGATAGTTATTTTATTCAAGAATTTTAGACCTGTAACTAATGCAAGTATTACTGCTGTGAACCTACGTTTGTAATTGTTTCTGTTTTGTTCTACTTCAGATCTAGATTATGAAAATGACTGTTTAATAGAATAACATTTCATCCCTCTTCACACATTTCCAGATGCATATACATATGCACATGCACCTCTGGCATGCAACACAGACAACTGGAAATGGCTAAAAGAATATTTTATTCTGACCTATACTATGAATGCACAACTGCTAAACTAACTTAAATGTAATGTCTCAGTAGAAGCAGGATTGGTTTTGCAGGCTGCAGCATATCTCCATGGGCTATGTGTACCTTTCAACTGTCCAGATTTTTGCAGAATGTCTAGATTTTTGCATCTTGTTTTTGGTCTGTCCCTCATAAAATTTGTGGCTTTCTGGTAAATAACTGAGGATTGAAGTCATTAAATAATGGCATACATTTGAATTTCAGACTTCATATCTTTCGCAAAGTACAAACCCTATTATTCGATCAACTTTTTCAAGTTTATATGAGCAATATTTAACATTTGTCCCTATTTCTGGGCCTTTATTCCCCCCATTATTTTAGGCTTTGTTCAAATTTCTAGAGTTTAAGAGGTATGAGGGTAAGGAGTCTGTGAGGGATATTACCTCAAGTGGTTGGTGCTTTACAGGGCAAATAGCCATTACTGCCTTAAGTGCTTATTGTGTTTCAGGATTTTGTGACAGCCTGTTTATATTTGTCTTCCAAAAAAAAAAAAAAAAACTAGGTGAAAAACATCCATGACACAAAAATATGCTGCAACAGAAATTTTTTTACTGACTGAAAAATAACTAGACCATTTAGGCCTCCTGTTTTTCACAGTAGTCTAGCCTACATATAATTTCTTGTTGTTTTGTGAATTTTTATCAGGGCAACCACTTTCTAGTCTGTAATTCTGTAGCCATCCCTGTTGACTTCTTCTGGGTTCTGTAGTTTATAAAGTCCACAGCCCCACTCCAGTTTACTGTCACTATTTTATTATGTCTGGGGAAATCGGTGAGATGTTTGAAGTAAGAGAATTTCATCCATTATGCACAGAGCCACAGATGCTGGCATGCAGTGTGGCAATAGATAGCCACTGATGCATACTTACATACAAGTAAAGTTATTAATTTATCTGTATCTTCAACACTCCCCAAGAACTACTAACACTGCAAGAAGTCCTTACATTCACTGCTGCAGTATTTTAACAGATACGATTACCTGTTGTGGAAGCCCAAATGTCCGGCCAGTCTACCAAAGAATACTTGTTGCTTTTAAAAGGTATGCCGAACATTACCCAAATGCTCCTTGCTTAGCATAGGGCATAAAGGTGATGTTCAGGCCAATATAATCAGAACTTCTTTGCTGCAGGCTGAAAGTGTCTTTTTACCATCGGTCTGTTTACCTGCATCCATTTTCTGTCAGTTTAGTGCATTTTCGTTCTCCAGTGACTACCTACTGCTGTTTGCTGATGTCTTTTGCAGTTGCAGATAAGTGCCCCTTTGGGGATTTTGTTTTTTCATACTTTTTTGTACTCCTTGAGGCTAATGTCATCCCGGAAGGGTAAATGCCAGTTTGGGAGACAAATTCCCCATAAAGGCTAGCACAGTGTGTCTTTTTTTGTTTAGGAGCTTCTCATGACCATACATCTTGTTCTATTTGTCAGGCGTTCATTCTGAAAACCCTTCGCAGTAGACTTTCTTTCCTTTCCTTCTTTCTTGAGAACCAGCATCTTAAGCTTCTCACTAAAGATACAAAGGAAGGAATCTCCCACCCTGAAAGTCAGCCATTAGAGAAGAAGAAGGTAAAAAAATTATGACCGGCATCTTCCTCTGTCCAGCCTCTGTCAGATGTTTCTCCTAAGGTCATTACAAACCCAGAGGCTCTCCCAGCTGTGTTGTCAGATTTCTCTGCCATGATCATGTCAGAGGTCAGTGAGGGTCTGGCTGGAAGCACATCCGAAGATGTTTTGCAAGTGTCCATCTCAGATATTCTGGGGGAACCACGGCTGATTTTCTTCTGATGGACTTAGGGGAGTTCCTCATTTTTTGGTTGGGGAAGAAGTTCCTACTACAGTTCTTGACTGCTGTCCTGGGTCTGAGCCTTCTCAGCTTTCTGGAGGGGAAGTTTGCTTAAGGAAGAAACAAACTATCAAACATGTTCTTCTGCTTCTAGGGATCCACAAAGTAAATGGCAGGCCCTCACTCAGGGGCTGTTTGCTGCTTTATTACCCTTAAAGCCTCCTCATAGGGTTTTGGTTCCTGCTCCTCCTTGGTCTTCTACTCCCCTTAAAAGTCCTAGAGAACAGGATTCTTCTGAGCATGAACTGGATTTAGATAATGAATCCCTGACTTATTCTACTCAAATTCCTTCTCTTTTAGACTATGTTCTACTGCCCCATGGGTGTTCACCAAATGCCTTGCTCTTGTGATTGCTTTTTGCAGGCTTCGAGGGATCCAAATATTTCCTTACTTAGATGACCTATTTTTTCAGGCATCCTCTCCAGAGACCCTTTTGCGAAATCTTCATTTTGCTGATGTTCATTGTGTTTCACTGTTGCAGTCATTACACTTAGGTTATCCTGCTGGCAGACGACCTGCAGTCGACCCAAGTTCCAAAGTCTAGGTCCGGCGTCGGTTGCTGTCATTTCTTCCCAGACGTCAGTGTGCCAGGGGTATAAAAGATGCAACTGACGCCATTTTCTTCAGTCTTTCTTGCCACGTGGTGCCCGAAGCAGAAGCAGTTTGCAAGTGCCGGTCGGCCGACTCCTGAGATTTTCGAAATAGAGTTTCAGAACCAAAGTCTTCAATAAAGCTAAGTACCCCATTGGGGAAACTTTTTCTTGCTCCGGACCGATGTCAGTAAAAGTTAGCAATTGTATTTCTTGTGGGAAGCAAATACCTCATAAGGACTTTCACTCTTACTGTATTCCTTGCCTAGGCCCTGACCACGACATTACTAGTTGTCGGTTTTGTGCTAGATCCAACAAACGCACTCTTAAACGTCGGTTTGATTTTGCATTTCATTAATTTGGCTGAAGGTTTAACTATATAATGCCGTCAGAACAACCGATGACCGGAATTCATAAAAAATGCAAAGACAAGGAAAAGGACAGGCATCCGAGGTCCAAAACCGATGAAGCCTCTTCTAGGCCAGTCGCTGGTTCGCCGGTTCTCAGTGAGGCACTTTTGCAGCCCCTGACACCCGCTATCTCAGAGCCACAGACCATATCCGACTCCCACGTGGAGACAACTAGGCCTCTGGATACTCAAGGTATTGGGCCTACGGAAAATATTCCCTCAGATGGGTCTGGAGCCTCTGAGCAGGCATCGGCTTCTGAGGGTGTTTTCAGACCTTCACAGCTTGTTATTAAATCCTCTGCAGCAGCCAAAGTACAGTCAAAGACACCATTAAAGACAAAGAAACAAGTACAGCATTCTCCTGGACAGTCAACCATGCCAAAGAAACAGATGCTTAAAATGGCTGAAGACTTAATTACTTTGATCAGGGGTTCCCATCCCCCTCCTGATAAAAGGCCTAGGCAAGACACTGACTATGATTCCTCTGACCAGGTTTCTGTATCCTCTGATTCCTCTTCAGATCAGGGCTATTCTCTTCCTCCCTATGAGGACTCTGATGCTGAAGAATCTATACCTTCATGCTCTCCACCTGAGAATTACTCTTTTGGGGAAACTCTGCACACCATGAGGGAACATTTCCACTGGGAGAGCCAGGATTATTCAGAATTCAAGAAAAGGCTCAGAAATTTTATTTTACTGCCTCAACACAGGCCCCTGGCTATCCCCCCTGTGCTTGATATAGTTGATGATGTTTTCTCTGAATCCAGTCTGTCTCCTGATTCTTTACCCCCTGCACCAGTCAAGCCAGACAGGTATTACAGGGTCCCTGACTCTCATAAATTTCTTTATAAAAACCCTGCTGCTGACCCTGAAACAATTTCTCAGGGTCCCAAAGGGGTTAAGGCTTCCACTGCAAAAAACCCTGTTCCCTCTGATAGGGATTCTAGAGCTCTGGATAGATGGGGGAAATAGTTTACACCTCTGCTACTTTAGCTGTAAGGGCTTTAAACTGCCAGTTTCACATGCTTAAATATCAGCAGTACCTCTTGTCTTTGTTAAAACAGAAAATGCTTACTAATTCAGAGAATCCTGACAATAAGGAAATGCAGGAATTATTGCATGCAGCTGAACAAGTGGGAAAGCATACTCTGCAATGTGGTTTTGATTCATTAGAGGCTTCTTGCAGAGCTGCAGTTACAGGCTCTGTCATTCGAAGGCATGCTTGGTTGAAAGAACAAAGTTTACCTGAACATGTTAAAGTAAAATTATTGGATGCTCCTTTACAACATGATATTTTGTTTGGTGTTAAGGCAGAAGAGGTGTTAAAGAAAATGGAGGATAAAGCAAAATCTATACAGACAGTAAAGGATTTCTTACAGGTTCAACCACCTAGGTTTGGTAGAAACTGGCCTTCAAAAAATTGGTCCTTTCAGGTGTCAGACAGGCCACAAAGAGGCAGATATAGACGCCCAAGAGGCAGATCTCAGCCACAAGGCTCCTACAGACCCAAACAATGGGGTGCTTCTGCCTTAAAGAAGGAGAAGACAAATCACAACCTTATAGGAAACAGTCTCAATGACTTTCCTCTACAAAAGCCAAGAACTTACCATTTGGCAGCACCCCTAGGGGGAAAGCTAGCACTTTTCGCACAAAATTGGCACATAATCATCCAGGACAAATGGGTACTGAATATAGTTTCTCAGGGCTACAGGTTCCACTTTCACACTCTTCCAAAATCAAAAGGTATGCCGGACCTGCCACAAAACCAATGGGCAGAGGCACAAAAGGAAATTGCTGGTCTCATGGACATGGGAGCTATTCAAAGAGTACCACAACAAGAACAGGGACAAGGATTTTACTCAAGACTCTTCCTGATTCCCAGAAAGGACAAAGCATGGAGACCAATACTGGACTTGTCAATCCTAAATACTTTCCTGGATGTTCCAAAATTCAAAATGTTAACACTGCAGCAACTTCTACCCATGCTGGGCAAGAAGGCTTGGCTAGTTACTTTGGACCTCAAAGAGGCATACCTGCATGTCCCAATCAGACAATCTTGCAGAAGATACCTCAGATTCATAGCTGGCTCAATGCATTACCAATTCTCTGCACTGCCCTTTGGCTTATCTACTGTGCCCAGGGTCCACACAAAATGCCTGGCACCAGTAATTGCATTTTGCAGACAAAGAGGAATTCAGATATATCCCTACTTGGACGACTGCTTTATTCAAGCAGAGAGCAAGGACATTCTACTAAAGCATCTGGCATTTGTAAAAAGATTATTAATTTGCCTAGGGTACACAGTAAACGAAAATAAATCAAAACTAGTGCCCTCTCAAGAGATAATATTCCTGGGTGCAAGCTTAAATACAACTGCCCAGATAGCTTATCTCATGCCAGACAAACAAAGGCAACTGTCTCATTACTTTCAAATGATGGCAACAAAAACCCAGCTCCCTGCAAGAAAAATTATGCAGGCTCTGGGCTTCATGGCTTCCTGCATTCTACTCATTCCATGTGCAAGACTGCATACGAGAAAACTACAATGGTACCTAAAAAGTGTTTGGACTCAGCATTGCTACAGCCTGGAAAAAATAGTGACTATAATTCCCTGTCTACAACAGGAGTTTCGATGGTGGTCCAGGGCCTGTTACCACAACAAGGAACAGCCCTTCGCCTTACCCACTGCTAGGCAGACAATAACAATGGATGCATCAGATTATGCCTGGGGGGCACATATGGCAGGAAAATGTATTGAGGGCACGTGGCCCAAGGAACAAATGCATCTTCACATCAATCAAAAAGAGATGCTAGCTGTACAGAATGCCCTGACAGCCTTCAAGGATCTACTACATCCAGGACAACTACTACTAAAGATGGACAACACCACAGTTATGTGGTACATAAATAAGCAAGGGGGCACACATTCCTACCCCCTCTGCAGGCAAGCCATGACTTTGTGGAGCACAGCACTGACCTATGAAGTACATCTGCAGGCACAATTCCTGCCAGGAAAGAAAAATACACTGGCAGACGAACTAAGCAGAAATCTCATGGATCCACACGAATGGAAACTAAATCCACAGGTCTTCAACATGATAACAAGGAAATGGGGACGCCCGGACATAGATCTTTTTGCCTCCCCTCACAGCTGCCAACTACAGAAATTCTGCACAAGAACTTATCACTCACAAGCATGGAAAGTGGATGATCTTTCATTCAGCTGGAAAACCCTGACAGTTTATGCCTTCCCTCCACTGCCTCTTCTTCCCAAGGTACTCCTAAAAGCCAGACAAGAGAAGCCAAAAATGATTCTGATTGCCCCAAACTGGCCACGCCAGCACTTGTACCCAATCCTAAAGAGCTTGTCTTGAGGACCAGCCTGGCCTTTACCTCAAATTCCTCATCTTCTGACTCAACAAAACAATCAGATTCTTCACAGTCAACTCGGAACCTTAAATCTGGCTGCATGGCAGATAATTTAGCCACTCAGACCACATCTCTCTCTAAAGCTGTTATGGATGTCATTCTAGAAGCCAGGAGGCCCAGCACCAGGAAGTCTTATGCAGAAAAATGGAAGAGATTCTGTGCTTGGAACCAGGCACAAGGACTCGAACCGCTTGTTCCAAATATACCTCGGATTTTACAATACCTAACTGAGATGCTGGACAAAGGCCTATCCTTTTCATCTATTAAAATCCATGCCTCTGCCATTTCAGCTCATTACAATACGGAGCCTCCTATTTTTTCACATCCACTGCTAAGGCAGTACCTCAGAGGGGCAAGAAACATAAGACCCCCAAGGAGAGCATTAATACCTACTTGGGACCTCAATTTTGTATTAGAAAAGCTCACACTGCCTCCTTTTGAGCCAGCCAACACAGCTGATATAAAATTCTTATCATGGAAAACTGCTCTGCTCCTAGCAATAACTTCAGCAAGAAGAGTCTCAGAGTTACAGGCATTAATGGCAGTGGAACCTTTCATCATTTTTCATCAGGACAGGGTCTCTCTAAGGACAAACCCAACATTTATGCCAAAGGTGGTTTCCAGTGTGGCTCTTAACCAAACCATTCATTTGCCAACTTTCTATGCAAATCCCCAGAATAAAGGGGAGAGACATCTGCATACTTTGAATATACACAGACAGCTACGATTCTACTTGGACAAACCAAAAGCTTTCAGAAAAACTGAGCAACTATTTGTAGCTTATGCTGCAGGATCACAAGGAAAGCCTATCACAAAACAGACAATTTCAAAATGGATAGGACACTGCATTCGCTTCTGCTATGCACAACATGGCAAATCAGTGCCTAAGGGCGTAAGGTCACATTCTACCAGAGCAGCAGCCAATTCAGCAGCCTTTCTCAGAGGTGTACCAACCAAAGACATTTTAGAAGCTGCAACCTGGAGTTCAGTGCACACTTTCACTAAGCACTACCACTTACCTCTCTATTCTAAATCCAGAGCAGGCTTTGCCACTGCAGTTCTGCAGGGCCTGGTAGCCTCTTCTAATTCTATTTAGACCCAGCCACCTAACCTCAGCTTTGGGATTCAACCCAAGTGTAATGACTGCAGCAGTGAAACACGATGAACATAGTACAGTTGTGTACCTACTATAAATGTAGATGTTTGAGTGTATTCACTGTTGCAGTCCAGGTTACCCACCCACCATCCCCCTTTCTCATTGCTGGGTCCTTTTTTTGTACTTCTCAACTCTCTACAACCTATGTGATGTATTTGCTTGTAGATGAAGGAAAAGTTATTTTGGTACATGCATGTTTTTTGACATAATTTTTTCCAGCCTTCCTTTTTGGGGGCACCTGACATCTGGGGCAAGAAAAACTGAAGAAAATGGTGTCAGTTGCATCTTTTATACCCCTGGCGCACTGACGTCAGGGAAGAAGTGACAGCAACCGACGCTGGACCTAGACTTTGGAACTCGGGCCGACAGCGGGTCGCCTGCCAGCAGGATAACCCAAGTGTAATGACTGCAACAGTGAATACACTCGAACATCTACATTTATGGTAGGTACACAACTGTACTTTTCTCTTTTTTCAGAGCCCGGGTTCACAATAAATCTCAAAAAAAATCTTCTCTGACTCCTTCTTGGGATCATGTTTTTCTGGGTTGCAGGATTCAGATGCTGCCAATGCTTGTATCCCTGCCCCCTCCAAAGACATTAACTCTCATTTATTTCTTTCAAATTGTTCTTCCTGTAGCTTCCGTTACTGCCAGGGAGTTTCTGAAAGCTCTGGTTTCCATGGCATCCACCATTCCAATGCTCCCTCTGGCCAAACTTCACATGAGAAAGTTTCAGTGGTTTCTGAGGTCAGTGCGGCTCCAACATACACATCCTTTAGACTTTGTAGTTCTTCATCTTCCTTGTCTCAGACAGGAACTTCACTGGTGGATATCAGCAGTTGTCTGTGAATCCAGAGATCCCTTTTCATCCCCCTCTTCCGTCTCACGAATTGTTCACAGACATTTCAGACATGGGATGGTGGGTGACATTTGGCTTCCTAAAAGTACAGGGAGTGTGGTTGCCTCATCAGCAGAAAGAGCACATCAGTGTCAAAGAGATGAGAGCTCTTCTGCTGGCTCTTCAGGTCTTTCATCCTCTTTTCTGTCCAGGTCCTGTCTAGGTGTACACAGACAATACCACCGTGATGTGGTATATCAACAAACAGGGAGGAACAAGATCTTATATTCTTTGTCGGTTTGGCACTCCTGGTATGGGATCTTGCTGTCAAGTATCAAGTGACTCTTCAGGCAGTTTATAGCCTTTCAGGTCAGAACCCTGTGGCAGACACTCTGAGCAGGTCCTTAACTCAGTCCCATGAATGAATGCTTCACAAGGATGTGTTTCGGTCATTATCCACCAGTGGGGTACTCCTCAAGTGGATCTTTTTGTCTTCCCTCTTAAAACAGATAAGTTCCTGTTTTGTGCCAGAGTCCCAGATCCTCTGGTGTGGAAGATGGACTCCCTTTCATTTATTTTGAAGCAGATGTTTCTTTATGTATTCCCTCCCTTTTCTCTCATTCCAAACATCCTGTTCAAGATTCTACAGAATGCTCCCAAAATCTTCTTGATAACTCCCTTTTGGCTATAACAGCACTGGTTCCCTCTACTTCTGCATCTAGCCAGGGCAGTCATCACAAGTTACCTCACAAGATGGATCACACACATCCGTCTCTACCTGTCCATGCTTCAACTGACACTGTGGGTGATAGGATTTTGATTTCTCACAGACATCATTTTCTGAGGATGTGCTGCAAGTCCTGCAAGAGACCAGGAAACCTACTACTAGGAAATCCTACTTATCCAAATGGAAGAAGTTTTTTCTATTTGGTGTCTCTCTCTGGGTAACCCAGACCCACTTATTATGGATGTTCCTTTGGTTCTCTCTTATTTGTGTAAGTTGCTCATTGCTGATTTGGCCTGCACTTCTATTAAGGCCCACTTATCAGCTGTCTCTGCTTGTCTGGCTTTTTCTCCTCCTTTAGGATCTAGATTTGAGGTTAAACAATTTCTTAAAGGCATCCTTAATATTAGACCTCCCAGGAAACCTGTTTCTCCTCTGGGATCTTAATTTTGTTTTGGAAAAGTTGACTCAGTCTCCTTTTAAGCCTGCTGCTTTAGTTTCGTTGACACATTGGTCCTGGAAGACTGTTCTTTTGTTAGCTCTTATTTTTGCCAGATGGATGCCAGATTTGCAAGCCCTTATGGCTTGTCCTCCTTTTATGGTCTTTCATGAGGGCTGAGTGTCCTTGCGCACTAACCCTTTTTTATGCCTAAGGTAGTTAATGAGCTTTTACTTAATCAGTCTGCTAATCTGCTTACTTTTTTCCCCTCTCCACAATCTGACAGTGAGAGGGTGCTGCATACATTGGAGGTGCATAGGCAACTGAGGGTTTATCTCGATAAGACTAAGACTATTAGAAAATCTGTTCAGTTATTTGTTTCTTTTCATTCTAGATCTTTGGGACTTGCTGTATCCAAGCAAACTATTTCTTCTTGGATTTCTAAGGCTTTTTCCTTTTCATGACAGGAGTCTTCCCTGTTCAGTTAAGGCTCATTCTACTTGACCTGTGGCTTCTTTGGGTGCTTTTTGCAATGGCTTATATACTAATTCTATTCTTGAGGCAGCTACCTGGACTTCTGTGCATACCTTTACCAAGTACTACAGGTTGGATGCTATTTATAGAGCTAGGGCTGGTTTTGCTAGTGCCATTCTTCATAGCTTTTTAGGGGACTCTTCTGTGCCTTCCCACTCCCAAGTTTCCTCTTGAGCTTTGGCACTCTTCCATCTGTTAGTAATACTGCAGCAGTGAATGTAAGGACATAGTATAGTTGTGTAAAATCTTACCATAACAGTAGATGTCCTTGCCTTCACTGCTGCAGTATTCACTCCCTCCATCCCTCTAGTCTTTTGCCTTCCTGGATGTACAGGCTACCTCTTGGATTTCTTGGCCTGTGTTCCTACTGGGGCATTCAGTTCTGATTATGGTAGGCCTGAACGTCACTTTTATGCCCTGCAGTACACAAGGAGCCTTTGGGTGACATTCAGCATACTTTTTAAAAGCAACAAGTAGCTTTAGTAGACTGGCCAGACATTTAGGCTTCCACAGCAGGGAATCCCATCTGTTAAGAATACTGCAGCAGTGAAGGCAAGGACATCTACCTTTATGGTAAGATTTTACACAACTGTACTTTCCAAACCCATGATCTCTATGAGAGGCCATATACAGAGCTGTAACTAAGGTAGGATGAATGGGGCTAGTGCCCTGGATGCAAGCTGTTAAGGGATGCAATTTTCAGGTACCAGTGTTGTGGGAATGTAGTACTAGTGTTGCTGTAAGAATCCACAAGGGTATTGTGGCTTCATAAATGAATGCTCATGTTGCATTTGTGGTCAAGGCCGAAACACTTAAGTGCACACTGTGTGGTGATCAAGTTATTGTTTGTTTTATACCAAGTAGTTTGTTACAGTTTTGCGGGGGGGGGGGGGTGCACCTATTTTGTGGCAACAGAAGAACCAGTTTATACAACTGCACTGGGCTCCAGGTGACCTAGCTATGGTTCTGGTCTCACACACACATGCACATACCCACACACACACACACACACACACACACACACACACACACACACACACACACACACATGCACAAAGCAGCAGTTCTCCTGTACCCTGTCCTTTCTTCTCTTCGACACAACGCAGTGTATGCCACCACTTATCTTTTGTCTGACTCTTCTTGTAAGCCAAGTGCTCATTACCATGAGCAGCCAGGAGCAGCTGTGTTAATTCTCTGAATTTTCCAGCTGCATAAATGCTTTCCCCCAGACATTTCTGAGTGAGAGCACATGGCTAGTCATCATATGCTTTTCCCTTGGACTGACTCATTAGCATTTAGCATGGTGACAGCGTCACCCACAGTGGTGCTGCACATCTTCGTCTTGCACCACTGTGAGGGGCAGTCTTTGAATCAGAAGTGATTACTGTGAGGTATACATCTCATGTACACCCCATAGTAACATTTCTGAATCAATCCCATTGACTTCCCATAGTTATAATTTTCATGGCATTTACTGTCCATTTTAAAGTATGTTTTAACCATTGTAAGCCCTCATCCCAGACTTTGTATTCTAAAATCACACCCTTAAAATGTTTTATCATACTCCTGCTTTTTACTGAGCCATATGTAACACCAAAATGAACAATGTTCATTTTGGATAGATTTAAAAACGATCACCTAGGAAAGATTTAAAAGATGACATACAAATACTTAAATTATTATCATGCACTAATAGCACAAAATCTAAACATAAAATGTTTGGAAACAAATATCTAATTCTTTTATGAATAAATTGAGCTTAAAAATAAATATACTGCCCAATTCAGCCTCTTTAAATATAGTAAAACCACGTTGCCTGTTATAAGATGTTTTTCTTACAACCTTTCCACGTTTTATTAGCTAAACAATACATGTTATAAGCATGATTTAACAGAGTTATGTGAGTGAAACTCTATTATTTATTTTTTTCTGGGATATATGAGAAGCACATTACATCCTGATTCTGTCAGATCAAATACTGTACTTTTTGTAAAAATTGTACTTATTTTACTTGTGTGTGTTTTTACAGCATTATGCAATTTCTGCTTCTTCATAATGCTTATTGTGTATGTTTTTCACAATCAAAAATTACTTTAAAAAAGTTATTTGAAAAGAAAATATGCCAGAAATTGATAAATAAGTTAATATTTTATTGGTTCATAGTTATATACTAGGCTAACTGTGATGAGAGGAGGTACTGCCAGCACAGCTAGCTGGGATTTTGTAAATAATTATGTGTCATTTGTAAATATTAACATGATTTATATAAGATGCTTGTGTTACAAATGTATTAGAACTGTGTCATGTGTATATCAAACTGATTTTTACAGACGTTTGTGTTGAAAAGGTATTTGTAAAGTGCTGGTATTTGAAATGTGTCCACAGTGTGCCCTACTGGTGAGATGAGAACAGAAATGCACATGCACTATTGTAACTGTTTAAATGCATATGTTTTATCAGACGAAACTGGCAAATAGGAAGTTTACCTCAGTCCAGCAAATTTGTATATAGATCTGAAATTAAATAATTTTACAGGCTAGGCCATAAAGATGCTGTGTTGCAGGTTTCAATGCAGCCAGAGACACAAAGTCTGCACTAGGAAGCTTTCTGTATCGTCTTTGGGATGAACTAATTACTACTCTGGATGCATGGAGGTATGAAATTGTTTTATGACTTCCAGCAACTGCCACAGATCTGAGCAAAAGCATGTGTGTGTGTATTTTTATAGGTAGGTGCTAATTCTTGCCAGCTTCCAGCAATGGGGGGGGGGGGGGGTTGCATGGGAACTAGAAGTCAGATGACCAGAAGTCATGCCATGCTAGAAGCTATGCCAGAGGTAATGTTAGATATTATTTTCAGAAGTCTCTTAGTCAGACAGAGCATTCTGTATTCTGTCTTGGGCCGACAACAAGAAGGATTATTCATCACATCATCTGCCTTACTTTATTAAGTAAGTAGGGAATAGTGATTCTCTTAGATTCAATCAGGAATATAGTGAAGCTTAGTTTAGATACTATTTTTCTTTATTTGTCTGTATCTGTTCTTCATTGTTATTTTAAATATTGCCTGTGATTTTTGAATTCTGATATCACTGTGAATATATATTTAGTATTGTTATGTTCTTTTATTATTTATTATTAAATATATTTAAACTTTTCATTGTGACTGATCTTTGCATTGCAGAAATATTTAAGTTTTGAGAGTATGCGCATATTTATTTGGTGACAATGTGTGGGCCACTCCTAATAGCCTTGCTGTTGGTCAAACTACCATTTGTATTAATATTAATCTCACTCAGTATATTGGGTACCCTTGTAAGGGCCTGAAGATAGCTGGCAGCAGTGTCTAGTGGCAGTGATAACTACCTTATAGTCTGAGCAAGAGGAGCCATAGCTAGTAAACCTGTTCCAGCCTTTCCCAGGTGTGTGTGTGTGTGTGTGTGTGTGTGTGTGTGTGTGTGTGTGTGTGTGTCTGTGTAAATCAAATCTCCAAGAGTGTGTGTGCCAGCTACTTGGGTAGGGAGAAGAAGCACTAGTTGGACATAGAGGATGCTGGAGGTCTTGGCTTGGACACTCAGCTGAGATCTCAACTCTGAAGCTGTGCCAGTGGGGAATCTTGCCAGGGATCTGGAGAAAGAGCAAGAAACCAGCGAGAGAGGGAGTGACTGTGTTTCCTGTGTGCTGTTAAGGGAAATTGTACTTAATTGTGCTTGATGCAGAGGGCTGCATCTGGAGATACTATGTGTGTACCTGTTGTCCTCCCACTGAACATTCCCTACAGGTGCCAGTGATGAGGACTGAGGCTCCTTGATTAATGGCCCAGAGGTGGAGGTTTGTCACACTAATGGCCACCAGGGCCTCTGTAAGCCTAGCTGTGCAATCTAACTCAATTATATCCCTATGAATCATGGGCATTTATTTGGAGAGGGTATGTTAGGAAGTTTTTACAGGTTATATGGGAGGTTATGTTAGTTTGGGCATACTGCCTCTGTCTATCAGAAACATGAAGGGTGGACTCGGGGTGAATTTTTGATTTTGCATCCATTAGTCAAAGTTACACTTAAATAGGGTTAGGGATGGACTCTGCTTCATGTGGATGATGAGCCTGTCCCAGAGCATGGGGAATCTCTGAGACACAACTGTCTCTCCAACATGTCTTATTTATGTCACAAGCAAACTATAAATCCTTGAGTCAAGTTGGTCTGGTGCTGTTTATTTTGTGGATGTGCAAAAGCTCCGTCAGAGCTAGATCCAAAGATGCCTTGTATGCCAGGCATAGATCGCCTCTCAGTAACTTCTAGTCAACAAAATATAGAGATAGGGATTTAAGACAATCCATATAGGGCAATAAGTGTATACTCATGATTCTCCAGGTAAGAAACTTTTGTGGGCATTCAAACTCACTGGACTGCCACCTGGTTCACAGACAGTTCCATATGTTTGGTCAGATACATGCCAAAGGGGGCGCTGTACTCCAGTGGCAGCTGGTCACTTCAAATTAAAGGAGGGCTGCAGGAGACAGCTGAATGGGTGGGGCCAATAGGAAGGGGTCTGGCCAACTAGAAATGTGTGGAGCTATGCTGAAAACTACAACAACTGAACTTTAATTAAATACGCTGCCTTGGGTGCCAAACAGTCATTACGAAAGTTCAATCAAGACAAAATGAAGTGTAGAAGAAAAAAATATTTCAATGCATTGGCTACATGACAACTTACTTAATATCCAGATGGAAACAGGCTGTGAGGCATGAAAAAATAAATTACTTTTTAAATACATTACTGGAATGCCAGTCACAATCAAGTATAAAAAAACAAGCAGCACTCAACTCAAACCACTACTCTTTGCACTGCAGTTCTAATTATAATTTATATTCAGCTTTATAAAATTACCAAGTAACATGCTGAAAGTAGCAATCTCTGTGATACCCCCACTTGTAAAAATGTTTCTTATCCAAAAGACCTGCTGCCTGACACAACTATCTACTTGTTTCATGGGGAAGACATGATCAAAGTAAAAAATGAACAGCAAACAAGAAACAAGCTCAAGATAAATTGCTTAACGGATTCCTGCACAAGTTATGGACCACACATGATAGATTGGCATTCTGTTTAGTTTACGGGTAAAGCCTGCAAAGATGACTGCAAGCCTCCAACAAAAGATGGCTGCAAGTCTCCAACAAATGTAATGAGCTTCTGAAAATGCTGTAATCCTGTCCTTTTATTACAAATACTGTCATATGCATTTCAACACCCAAGGCTTATACATTATCTAGTTTGTAAATATTCTCTGCATGGCAACAACGAAAAGGCTTTCAATGCTGGTAATTCTTTAACAGTATGCTTATTAAAGCTTACTTGCATCTTACAATCTCCGACAAGCTTACCTGATGGTCATTAAAAAATTGCTACTTAAACAGAGCAACAGGGCACTGTGACAGCATGCATTTCATGAATAATAAGAAGCATAAATCAACAGTATAAAAATATGATAGAAAACCAGAACATTCTGCAAAATCAAGGACAGATGAAAAGCCATGGTCGTACTTGTGGTCTACCTTGGATGGGGGAATACTCTGCACACTTACACTGCATAACTGCTCCTTGCCTTCCTTGGACACATCCAGAGCCACTACAATGGGGAGTGGGGTGCAACAAGTATGTCACAATTTGAAATGTCTCTGGATGACTGTGATGGCTCTGACACTCATACCTCTCAAATTCAGAGCAAGAAATCTGGACAAAGCCATACATAAAACTAGAAGTGATACACAGGCCCAAAAATAAGTACAATTTTTAAATATTGCTCTTATTAAATTAGATAATAGAACAATAGTAGGTCTTGCATTAGTACAGATTTTCTGAAGGGTATGAAATCTGAAACTTAAATGTCTGCCATTATTTTCTAACTTCAATCTTTAATGACTTGCCACTAATTTGCCAGAAAAACACAATTTTATGAAAAGCAGACCAAAAATGTGATGCAAAAATATAAAGTTGCCACACAATACAGCTGGGAACCTGTGAAAAAAGGGACAACTTTTTAATATTAACACTGTTAACTTGAGCAGCTAACAAAATAAGAGCATCTACATGCATTTCTGAAATAAAAGTAATCTATAACTCTGATCATTAGAGTTATATATAATTGTAAACCCTCCAAGTTTTCTTCCAAAATTGCCATTTTGAGGAGGGATTATTAGGGGAGAGCAACATTTTGAGCCAAAATTGTGGAGAATTGAGAGGTTTGGATACTCCTAATTCTACAAAGCAATTTGCACGTACCTCTCAACCTCTTAATGCAGGAAATCTGGACAAGGCCAAATATATTGGGCGAACATACAAACACTACTAAAAATTGCTCTTGTATAAACTTAAGACAGTTGATAGAATAACGGGTCTTGCATTAGCATGCATTTTTCTGATGGTTATGACGTCTGAAACTCAATGTCTGTCATTTTGTGACTTCATTCCTAAATGATTTGCTAGAAAACCACAAATTTTATGAGGAACAAACCAAAAATAAGAAGCAGTTATCTATTCATTTTGCAAAAATATGGACAACTGAGAAGTATAGTTCAACCGGGGCTGTCTGAGTTTGCTACCATTCCCCCCCTCACAAAAATCATGGTCTAATGGAACCTCCCCCCTGCAGCCATTCCAATGTCCCATTCCTTGGTTATTTTGCCCCATTTACCATAAACACTTTAATGTGCATACTGCTTTACTTCTGCGATGATTTAGATTTCATTTGAAAATTTTATTTTGCATTTTACAGCACAAACCCTAATAGATATCTGTTAAACAAAGCAATGCAGTCTCACAATGAAAATAGACTTAGCATTAAAACTTATCTGTCCTTGAAACTCACATGCATTGAAACAGCATTGAAACCCACATTCAAAGAAAATACATTTTGCCAGTGGCAGATAAAGATTAACTTTGGGCTGTTTTCAAAATCATAGGCCCTTTGAACATGAAACATACACATGCTCTTTGATACACCTTCCTGACTGTATTACATTATATTCCTTGTACAATACAGTACAGTTGTTAGAGGGCATTTTAAATTTATTGTTTTGAACATTTTTCCAGTAAACAATGAAACAAAATGCATGTACCAATGACAAAACTGCCCAATTCAGAACATTTCCATCATAAAAAGTCTACTCAACCTTCTGTAGTCCACCAGTATCAGTAAATATGCACAATCTCTGAAGTAGTAAAATCCACATTAAAGAAATCTGTAACTAATAAAGAGGTTGCTGCTAGCAAACAACTTTATATGTCATTGTTTCATCTACAAATAAAGTGCCTGTTGCCCTTGAAGAATAAATTGCCTATGTTGCATGCATTAAAAAAATGATAAGCTAGTAATACTGCAATAGAGAATGGATGGCAAACTGATAACAGGTTCATAGTTACTAGGTATCTTTGCCAAAAAGGACTGCAGCATCCACCCCCTTTACAACGCAGTACAGTATCAGCAATGCATCTACCTACTGTGGGAGTAAAACCCACAGCCTTCTGCATCAAAAGCAAGTACAGTACCTGTTGTGCTAATAACAATGCAAGTAGACTTAGCATAAGCAGCACTAAACTTTTGTTCCCCTGCAGCTCTCAGCTCCTTGTAAAATCTACTCGACAATCAGCTGTGTCTCTGAACTTTGCAGCCCAAGAAATCTGGAAAAAGCCAAAATTTATTGGGGGGGACAAAAGGCCAAAAACCAGGGACACATTTTAAATATTGCTTGTATAATGTTGGAAAGTTGCTAGAATAAAATGCTGTGTTATCACCATACATTTCACTACCACGTCTTGAACCCAGGGGACCCTGTGCAAAACAGTTAGAGAAACATACCACTATGCCAAATCAGCTGAAACAGAGGAAGACAAACTTAAATGGCTACCATTTAGTGAATTCAGTTCTCACCATAGTTGTCAACCTCTTAGCAAAAACACATGAAAAAAGCCAATAATGTGGGAATACAGCTGCCAAACATATTCAGTGAGTTCAGTTCTCACCATAGCTCTCAACCTCTTAGCAAAAACATGTGGACAAAGCCAGTAATGGGGGGAATACAGCCCCCAAACATTCAGTGAATTCAGTTCTCACCATAGCTCTGAACCTTAGCACAAAATACCTGGATGAGGCCAATAATGGGGGAATACAGTCCCAAAAATATGGGCAAATTTCAAATATCCATGTTATAAACTTAGACAATTGCTAGAATAAAAGGTTGTTTTACCATGTACTTTCTGAAGAATATGAAGTCTAAAATTCAAATGCCTGTTATTTTTAAACATTTGTTAACCAGGAAACTAGTCTGACTTGGAGCAAAACAAAGCCAATTTTCAGCAGAGCAGGGAGAAACACTCCAGACACATCTTTGTAAGGGATGGGAGAACATGCAGACTCCACACAGAAGGTATCCCAGCCAAGAATCAAACCAGAGAACCTATAGCTGTCAGGCAACAATGCTACCAGTGCACCACTGCACTACAAATCTTTGCAAGGAAAACTGAAGATACAGAAACCACAGATTTTATGAGGAACAGAACAAATATGAGGCAAAAATCTGCAATTTTTTACATATGGTGGTGGGTAGGGAATTCAGGTCCTTGCCACCTGCATCCAAGGTACAGGGTTCAAGGCTGAGTATCTCTACCCTCCACTATGTGTTAACAGGGGCATTTCACACACACACACACACACACACACACACACACACACACACACACACACACTCTCGACCGACTTCAGCAAACCTTACCTCTCTCCTAAACTCCATTGTCCGGAACGCGCTTGACCGACTTCAATGATTCCCTGCAAGCCACAACAAGGTCCAACTCCACCATTGTCTGGAAACCTGTGCTCGACTTCAACGCTTCAAACTCAACTTACCTCTCTCCTGATTGGTCCTGCGAGAACTTTGATTGATCCTGTCTGCGGATCAAGCAGTTCGGAGCTCCTCTGTTCTGTGCGGTCATCTACCACACAGATTCCTGGGCATCTGCGGGGCAGAAAATACCTTCCCTGTATCTGGACTGCTGACTCAGGCAGTCAGAGTTTGCACAGATTTCTGGGCATCTGTGGGGCAGTCTGAGAGTGTCTGCGCATGCGCGGAAGTTCTTTTACTCGTAAAATTTTTTTTTTAATTTTATGTTTTACAATTTTTATTTTTTTTGTTTCTAATTGGGAGGGCTGCAGTCCTGCAGTCCGATAGCACGAGCCACCCCTGTTGTACTCAATGATGTGTCTTATAAGGGCCAAATAAAGTGCTACTAAGACTTCCATGTACCTGGATGCCATGCCCTTACTCATAAGTTGAGGGGCATAGAATTATTATCTTACTATCTTGGACATATGTTGGTCAAAGACCAGATTACTGTCTACATATGTTCCCAGATCCCTCACTACTGGGTCAGTTCCTAGGGGTGTTTTATCGATGGAGTGTTTGACCTGGGTAGCAGTTTTCCAAAAGGCACTATAATTCATTTACTTGGCATTGAATTTCAGTTTGTGACTTTGGCAACAGTCATTTGTCTGTGTTAGACCCTCTTGTAAATTGTTCATGTCATGGGGGGAATCGATGATACCTCCCAATTTGCAGTCATCTGAGAACTTGGCCAGCCAAAGACCATTGACATTAGCCTTTACTTCAGAGACATAGATGGCAAATAGGAGCAGTCCCAGCATTGAGCCCTGAGGTACCCCACTGGTGCTGGTCTCTTACTGGTATTGGTATCACCAGTCCTGACTTCCTGGGTCCTGTCTGTGAACCAGGTGGCAGTCCAGTGAGTTGTATTCCTAGGATTACAGGTTCATAGCTTTTGTTTACTAGGCTAATGACCACTAGGGCCCTTACAAGCTTAGCCACACACCCTAAACCATTTGGTTCCCTAAGTTTCGTGGTAGTCTATATGGGGGGATCCTGTTAGTAAGGAGGTAACTAAGGATTTGTAGGGGAGTGTTAGTTAGACTGGGGGTAAATCTATGATTTCCCATCCAGTTGTCAAGGTTCATTTGAATAGATTTAGAGATAAGCTCTGTTTTACATGGGTGCAGAGCTATTCCATAGTGTAGGAATCCTTTGGGACACATATCTATCTCTATAGCATGATCTGTTTATGTCACAAGCAAAGTTCAGATCCCTGGAGCTAGTCTTTCTGGTGCTTTTTGTTTGATGCATGTGCAACAGAACCATCACACCTGGGTCTGAGGAAGCCCTATAAGCCAGGCAAAGATCCCCTCAAAGCAGCCTACAGGAGACTGAATACAGTGACAGAGCCTTTAGGTCATCAGTGTAGGACAGGATATTCATTCCCTGAATTCCCCTGGTGAGAAACCTTTGTGGTTGTTCCAACTGTTTCAAGTGTCTGGCTAGAAACATGCCATACGGGGCATTGTATTTAATGACCAGTCTTATAAGAGCTGGGTAGAGTGGTACTATAACTTCCTTTCCCTACCCTTTTCTATCAGTTGGGTGACATAGAATGATTTCTTATCTTAGCTATGTGTTGATCAAAAGCTAGATTTCTGTCTACATATGTTGCCAGATCCATTACTACTCAGCCAACTCATAGGGGTATTTTATTGATGAAGTAATTAACTTGGGTTGATAGTTTTCCAAAAGACAGTATAATGCATTATTAGCACTGAGAATTAGATGTGTCCAACCTGCGGCCCGCGGGCCACATGCGGCCCTCAGAGCTCTGCCATGCGGCCCTCTACCTCTAACTCCAACATCGATGTAAGCATGCCCCAAAACACTTTTTTGTTGTGTTTTTCACGGCCGTGACCTGTAACTCTAACATCACTGTGCGCATGCACCAAAGCATCCTTCTAGTTTGGATTTTTTTGCGCCAAAGAAGGGTCTGTGTGTTCGCGCCATTATTTCGTGCCAAAGAATCAATGTGTGTGTTCTTGCTGAAGAGGGACTCGTCTATGGATTTACTGCCATTGCCTTTTAAAGAGACAGCACTTAACCTGTATTAATAGGTAAGTATGGTGTGAGTGAGTGCATGCATGAAAGCAAAATGTTTGTGTGCGTGAAAGTAGAAGTGTGTGTGTGTGTTTATGTGTGCGAGACAGAGAGAGACACATGCACAAAGAGGCTAACGTACAAACAAGTTGGCTCACAAATGCATCTTACATTAAAAGTACACTTTCATTAAATTGCAGCTTTTCTGACAGGGAGAGTGTTGTATTGGATATGAAATCATACCTCTCAACTGTATGGATTTTCGAAGAATGCCTGGATTTTTGCCTCATCTTCCAATTTGTGCCTTTTGCTTAGGAAATAAAAGTTGTCATCCAAGATAATGCAGTCCCAGGGATTAGGAATGAGACAGCAGCCTAGGGTTAATGGGTCAGTAATGGATTGACTAATGTGGGACTGTAACATATAAAGTTAATTGTTTGTTTTGACAAACAAAAAAATCACCCAGTACGGTCTTGTCATCGGTGGGTTCTAAGCAGTGGTAGATTGGACAACAGTAAGCATATCTTTGGCGGATCATCAATACTGGCAAATCAGGTAGGCAAAATGTCATTCTTTAAATGTTGGGGGTTTTAGTGTGTGTGTGTGTGTTTGTGTTGGGAGTGCTGCAATAGTAGATGATTATTAAAGACAGAAACTTACAAACTGTGGAGAATATGTTTCTTTGTTTCAAAACTTGATACTTGGGTACTAGGAATGCCAAAAATAGATTTTTTAAGACATAACTTCTTGCCATTTACAGTGGATGGATATTTACATTTAATGGACAATGTTAGCAGTATGAGTGTGGTCCTGTAGGGATCTGGAGGATGCTAAGTCTACCACTGCCAATGTCTTGTAAAGTGACCTGGAAATGGATATTGGGGTGTTACTGAAAAAATACAGCAAGTGGGCTTTGAAATGTAGTTTAATTAAACAAAGTGCACTTGCAGTTTACAGGCCATAATTTAATTTATTTCAGGTAGTCCAGATCCTGGTAGATTGCATACCATTAGACTTAATTAGGGAGAGGTGTCATTCTGTGGAAATAAGCAGACTTAGTTTCAGTGAAAGCTCTGTGGTTGTTTGCAGGTAGGAAGCTGCAGGATGTGGAGCCAATGTGTTTTATTATTTTTAATGGATTTGTCATTTCAAAGTATGGTTTTCTTCGTTGCAAAAGAAGGCAGGATTGAATGTGCCATATAATACTTAACTGACAATAATGGGATAGAAACATTATACGTGATGTATAATGTTTGCAGCTACACTTGTTTCAGTGGTGTCTGTGATGCATAACTATTTTTGGACCTGTGTCCCAATTTTATTTTTCACTTTGTCCAGACTTCTTGCTCTAAGGTTGAGAGGTATGCTAAATCAGAAGGTTATATTTACCTTGGAAGACTTTTCAGCATAATTCTGAGAAAGAGAGCGTTTTTAATATCTCCACTTATTTCCAATATAAACTGCCATGTAACCTTGCAAATAACTTTCTTATTACGCTACTTTAATTCTTTTGAAATTGACAGGAATGCTTCATTGGTTCGGACGTAAGCATAGTGTGCTGTGACTGATTTCTTGCAGCAGCCTGTGGCTTACTTATCACAATAACTTTTCTGTGTTTCTGGGTGTGTGATCAATTTAACAGTTTTAAAGAGGTTTTCCAAAATTAAATAAATACATAATAAATAAAAAAAAAGTAATCCTTTCTTCACTTTGAGCTATTGACAAAGTCTGGGAATTTGTTTTTTTCAAAAGCGATAGTCAACATTACAGCTTAGTAAATGGTCAGTCTGTGAATAACTTCTGCACAAATTAAAATGTCTGAATGTCAGATGGCTTTAGATTGGAGGGAAGTTATATGTTTATTCCAGTATGTAGTATGATCTTAGAGAGTTTATAGATTTCTTATTGATTTAATTTTTGCTGAGCATTTGTTTGTTGATTTATTGATGGTCCTTTTGGTGGTGAGAAATTGCATGGATGAATCTATTTCTATTATGATTTTTTTTCAGATATTTTGGCTTCCAGACAATTTCAATCAGTGAGACTGTGTCATGTGATTACTGAGGTTGCCTATTTTACAAGTAGGGGCTCCTTTTCTGTGTGTGCGTGTGTGTGTGTGTGTGTGTGTGTGTGTGTGTGTGTGTGTGTGTGTGTGTGTGTGTGTGTGTGTCTGTGTGTGTAAAAGAGAGAGATTTAATATGTATACTGAATGTATTTTTTCCAAATGGAATTCTTAGTTAAATAGGCCCCTCTTCTTAGACAAGTAGACTTGAGTAACCAATATTAGATCTTAGCCATCCAGCTGGGAAAGTTTACTATGTGGATTTTCCTTCCGGTTTGATGAAGGCTATGCTACTTACTTAAGGAGTACATTCATGGCTAATCCATCCAGTTGTAGTGTTGTTGAACTACATTGTTTGATAATGAGAGGAGCTTTTTACAGAAGTTGAAAGTTTTTGTGTCAATAACCTGTCTATACAAAGTGGCCTGTTTATGTTGCAGTGAAGGCTGTGGTCTTTGTAGTGAGTGTTTTAAATATAACCAGTATTTCTGAGGTGGAGAAAGTCTCTTAAGGCAGGATCTTTCTTAGCCTGGAAAGCAAGCCAGTGATGACATTTATAGGGGCTAGTGAGAGAGACAAAGGAAAGCAAGAAGCTCTTTAGTCTGTTTGGATAACTAAGTGAACTCAGTCCTTTGACTTTTTTTTGTCAGAAATGGTTGTAGCCTTTCTTTTGGCATGGTGTTTTGCTGAGGCATGTGCCAAAAGGGGTGTTGCGCTCAATAATTGCTCTTGTAAAGGAAGAATACAGGGATGTTATGACCTCCTTGTCAATGGATGAGATACCCTTATTAATGAGGTGGGCCATGTAAAAAGCTTTCCATACAACGGAGACAATGTGGTGGTCAAAAGTCAGATTTCTATCAACCTGGGTGCCCAACCACCTCACGACTGATTGCGTGCTTACAACATTGCTATTAATGTGATAATTTGTGGGGACATCACTCTCCTCAAAGGGGATGATTGTGCATTTTTTTGGCATTTAGCTTGAGGCAATGTTTGTGGCACCAGTCATTTGTTTGGGTGAGCCCCTCTTGTAGCTTATTCAGAATTGTTTTATTAAGTCAGTAATGTGAATTCTTTATTGCAAATTTGTTGGCTTATTTTTGTGGATTATAGTATTGTAGGACTACTAATGTTGACACTGTAGTAGATGGACTGCTGGAGTGGTTTTCCCAGTGAAAAATGCTAGTGCTGTAGTGAATATCTGTTTATTTGTAAAAAAAACAAAATCTATATATTAACTAAGATGTTAGAGTTAACTGTTAGATTAGAGAATTAAAATCAGAATAAGAATTAGAATTTTAAGGCAAATATTAGGCATTTATTACATTTATTAATTGTTCGAATTTACCTACAGTACAGCCAGGAGGTCGACTTTGGTCTCCTGTGGCAGCGAAAGTGTTAACTATATGATATATTTTATATGCGGCCCCAAGACAATTTCTGTTTACTCAATGTGGCCCTGGCAAGCCAAAAGGTTGGACACCGCCAGTGGCTTAGGCAGCAGTCATTTGTCTGTGTTAAATCCTCTTGTAAGATGTTGGTTTCTTGGCTGAATCTGTAATAGCTCCCAATTTACAGTCATCTGCAAACTTGGTGAGCCAGAGGCCTTGACCGTTAGCCTTGACTTCTGAGAAGTAGATGCCAAAAAGGAGACGGCGCAGCACAGAGCTCTGGGGTACTCTGCTGGTGACCGGTCTCCTGGTTGAACTGGTGTCACTGATTCTGACTTTTTTCATCCTGTCTTTGAGTAGGCCAGCAATCCAGTGACTTATGTAGGGATTAATGCCTAGCTAAGAGAACTTAGCAGCAATGCCTAAGTAGGGTATTGTATAAAATGCCTTGGCCGGGTCAAGATAAGCAGTATGCACTATTTTTACATCATCCATTTCCTTGGTGACCCTTTCAAAGAAACTAAGCATGTTAAGTGTGCATGACATTCCCTTAATAAAGCCAAGCTAGGATGGGTCCAGTGTCTGCAGGTTGCCAATGTCCCATTGTATCATTTCTATGATCATTTTTTCCATGGCTTTGCATATTAGATTTGTTAGACTGATGTGTCTGTAGTTCCCCAGATCAGTTATGGTCCGCCCTTGTGGAGGGGAATAACTGTTGCAGTCCTCCATTTACTTGGACATAGCCTTTTTCAAGGCTGTAGTAGAAGAGTGCTTGAAGTGGTACTGATAGGTCATGTTCTATAATGTTCAGGAGGCAATCTAAGATGTTATCAGGACAAATGGAGGCTGTATTCTTGGCTTTAGGGAGTGCCACCATCACCTGATCCCTGCTAATAGTACAGGAAGCATGTTGGATGGGATTTCACCTAATGGAGCTGGGTGGGAGTAGTTGTGAAATTTGAACTAATTTTACAAATGAGTAGATTTGCTATGTTACCCTTAGCAGTGAAGGTAGTACCATTCACGACCAGTTCAGCACACTGCTGCATGTTGCCTTTAAGGTTCCAGACATAGATCAAGAAGGCTTTGTGATTATTAGCCTTTGAGACTACCCTGACATCATAGTTGGCCTTGTTGGATTTAATTAGTCCTCTAAGTTTCTTGTTTAGTTGTATAAGAGAGCAATTGCCTTTAAGGGAGTTGGTTTTCCTGATTTTGGCCATGAGTTTTCTTCTTTTGTGATATACCCTGTTTAAGTGAGGATTCCACCAGTGGGATTTGTTTTTAGAGTTTGGTTTGGGTTTGTTCCTGCTAGTTACAGCAGCCGCTATGATGCTTAACAAATTTGTGTGGGGACTCTAATAATTCTGCATAGGAAACTGTGGTCCCGGGGTTAGGGGGAGTCTTGAATTTTGACAAACTGTCATGTAATAATATGAAGTTTGCCTTAGGATAGTGCCTAGCTGTTACTGGTTTAGCTGGGCTTTATTGGTTGAATTTACTTCAAAGGAGACAGCTGTGTGATCAGACCTCACTAGTCAGGACATGACATGGGGGGGGGGGGAGGTGCACCACTCTTCCATTTTGTTTTATACCAGATCCAGTATGCTTGAGCCTCTGGTTGGAGAATGCACTATCAGTTCCAGGGTGTTTGTGTTAATAAAGTCTAGGAAGCACTGTGCTTGTGAGTTCGTGGCAATGCACTTTTCCCAGTTTATAGAGGGGTAGTTAAAGTCACACATGAATAGGGTGTTTGGTTGGATGGTGAGTGCCTCTAGTAGGTTTAGGTAAGAGTTGAGACTCTTGGGGCATAGATGGTGACCTGTAGATAGTCATGATATAGTGAGGAGCCTTATCAATAGTAACTTACATTTGAATGAACTCCATGGTATCATCCTATTTAACCAACCTGTAAGTTTGGTTGTTGCTAGTGTAGACTGAGACACCTCCATCTTTGCCCCCAGCCTGTGCTGTTGTTGGTCTTAATGTGCGGAAGGCACTGTAGCCTTGCACTGCCAGAGTACTTTCTATGGCTTTAAACCAAGTCTCAGTCACAGCCCAGATGTATACATTCTCCAGAGCGTAGCAGGATTTGGAGGGTGTGGAATTTTTTTAGGCTGCTAGCAGTGAGCAGTAACACCTCAAGATTGCTTGTACACTTTTTCACTATGTTAATAGTTTTGTCTTTTTTGCATTACCCAAAAAAGGCTTTAAGGGGGTGGATACAGTTTTCAATATCTGAAAGCCGGGGGGGGGGGGGGCAGGTGCATTCCATCCTTGGCCAAGCAATGTGGTCTTTTGACCATTTCTTCCTATGCTGATAGATATTGGATTCCCCTGGAGTGACACCAGAAACTAAGCCAGTTATTAAAATCAATAATTTTATGATCATACCTTGACATCATCCTTGGTGCAGGTAAAATGCCATTCAATGTAAGGCTCTTATCTATCTGTAACACTTTTTTGAGGGGTTTATGCCCAGTTTGATGACTTTGTCAACTATACCTGAGTGAGGTTTTGCATCAGATGCCTTAGCCAGGTCCATGTAGTTGGTATGTACCATTTTACCCTCATGCATTGCCATAGTGACCTTCTCAAAGAAGTCAGCAGGTTTATTAGGTATAATTTCCCTTGATAAAGCCAAACTGGGTTGGGTCCAGTACCTGAAGGTCGCCTATATCTTTGTTGATTATTTCCATGATAATTTAATCCAAGGCTTTCCATATTAGGCAAGACATACTAATAGGACTATAGTTTATGAGGTCAGTTAATGGTCAACCCTTGTGAAGTAGGATAATCACTGCCATCCTCCATTTTCATGGTAGAAAGCCTTTTTGTATGGATATAGTTGAAAACTGACTCAAGTGGTCCTGATAGGTTATGTTTTTAGCTATTTGCGCATTGAAGCTGTGTTCTTGGTCTCAGCAAGTGCTGCCAGGACCTGCTATCCATTAATAGTTGGGGGATTATGCTAGTAGGTATTTCATGGAGTGAGGCAAGGGGGGAGTGGGGGGGGGGTGAAGTTTGAGCTGAACTTGTCACCCAGCAAATTTGTTATGTCACTTTGCTCAGTGAAGGTGGCTCCATTTGAAACACTAATGTGTGCTTCCTTTGGGATTTTGGACATAGCTGTAGAAGGCCTTGTGATTGTCTTTAGTCTGTGAGGCTATTTACATACCTCTCAACTGTCCAAATTTTCATAGAATGTTTGGAATTTCGACTAGTATTTTTGATCTGTGCAAATCATTGAGGACTGACACCACACCACTTAATAATGAGACATTTGAATTTCAGAATTTATATAATTCAGAAAATGCATAATAACACAAAGGCTTTTATTCTAATAACTTTTTTATGTTTATAAGATTAATATTTAAAATATCTCCCTAATTTTTGGGCCCTTGTGAAACCATTTTTCTTTACTTTGCCCAAATTACTTGTACTAAGAAGTTGAGCGGTATGGTTATCTTGACCTCATAATTTGCCTTGGATTTAATAAGTCCTCTTAAATTCCTGTTTAGTTTAATTAACCAACTTCTATCATTATTGGAGTTGCTCTTCTTCATTTTAGCCATGACTTTTTTTCCTTTTGTTCTATAACTTATAAAGTTTAGGATTCCACCAGTGTAATTTGTTTTTAGTTTGTTTTTGTCTTACTTCCTAGTAGGCACAGCAGCATCTATACAGCCATTTATATAGCTGTACAGGGTCGCTGTCAACAATTCTGAATAGGTTGTTATGAACTTTGGGTTGGAAGGGACGTTGAATTTTGATACATTATAGTTTAATAGGGTGTAGATTGCTTTGAAATAGTTCCTAACTGTTACAATGTTTGCTGGGGTTACCAAGTTGATTTTTATTTTGAAGGAAGCAGCTTTGTGGTGCAACCGCACCAGGGAGGACATGATGAGGGAGGGGGTAGTCCATATCAGTGTGTAGCAGGTCCAGTATGTCTGAATGTCTTATGGGTGTGCACACTATCTTGTTAAGGGTATTTGTGCTAATAAAGTCCTGAAATTGTTGTGCCTGCGAGTGTGAGGCAGTGTATATTTCTTACTCTGTGGAAGGGTAGTTAAAGTCTCCCATGAACTTTGACTTAATGTTGAGTGTCTCCAGTAAGTCTAGGTACAAGTTATGTGACTCTAGGAATATTAGGAATTTCATGTATGCATTCACTCACACAAGCAGACAGCAACATAAACACACACAAGACCATCTTTCTCTCTTACTTTCGTAAAAGCATACACTCTCTCTCTCTCTCTCTCTCTCTCTCTCTCTCTCATAAACACACACATGCTTTTTATTTTACACTCACTAAACAGTAGAAGTACTGCTTAGCCAGTGTAAAATATCAGCTTAACTGATCTGTCTCTCCCACTCATACATGCATACACTTTCACACACAAACACATATGCACACTTTTTTTTACTTTTATTTTACACTCGCTAAACAACAAAAGCACTGCCTAGCAAGCGTAAAATAATGGCAACCGTTCTGTTTCCTCAATCTGAGCTCCACGGGGCTTAATAAGCTGTCATGTAGCAGCAGACTCATTTTTCAGCAGACATTACTTGTACATTTATACCCTGCTGGACAACGCTCGTTCTCCATTCAGGGTACTGATATACAATAAGCCCATTATCTATGGGTGGGGTAGAGTTTTAGTCAATATATTCGGAAGCCTGGGGGAGACATGCAGACCATCCTTTCCAAAGTAACCTGGACTGTTAATCATGTCCTCCCATGCTGACAAGTATTGAATCCCCTTGGAATGATACCAGAAACTAAACCAATTATTGAAGTCAGTCATCTTTTATTCATACTGTGGCATCATCCTTGGTGAAATAGAATGTTACTTAATGCAAGGCACATACATTTCTGAGACATTTCTGAGACATATATTCTAAGAACTCAACTATGTCTCTTTTCAAATGGTCCAAGGAAATACATTTCAGGTCATTAATGCCCACATGGACTATCTCATTTGTATTGATCACCTTTTACCTTTTTTTTTTTTTTTGTTTATGTAACAATTTGTACTAATTAATGGGTAATATCCATGATTTGCATGTGTTGTCTTTGTGTGGAGGTTTTCTCTCTGGGCTTCGTGTGAAAATGTATCATAATCCAGTTGGACACCCAGCAATCAAAACGTAAATGTATACTATATATAGTATTTATAATCTTATAGGAAATTAATATGATTGGAAAGCCTCCGGGATCAAACACATAATGGCTAGGGAGTAGTGCTGTAAACTGAGATACACTGTTTATGTTTTAATAGAATGATATAGAATCTAAAGGACCTTGTAGTAATCCAACACTGAGTTGAGGATGAGGTTTGTGAACAGTTTGAATAGCTAGACATTCAGGGAACTTATGAGGTTTGTAAGGGTAACTGTTTAAGTGTATACACTGTATCTCCAGTTTGAGCTGAGTGCCTTTTCTTGGAAATATATAGAGTATAACACTATTTTTTGTGTGTTTGCTTATTGCTGGCTATGAATTGTTCCATGGAACTCATGGGAAAAAACTTCCAATTTCAAAATAAAATACAAGCAGAGACTGAGATGTAGTTTCTGAATGAAGACAGGCACTCACAAACACATGCAAACATGTATACACACACACACACACACACACACACACACACACACACACACACACACACACACACACACACATACTAGCAGATACATCAGTAGACTAAATAAAGATGTTATCAGTGAGTGGGTCAGATAAAAACATGAAATTTCCTACATCTAAAAAGATGTGTTTCTATGTGCACACGTTCAAGTATGTGTGTGTGTGTGTGTGTGTGTGTGTGTGTGTGTGTGTGTGTGTGTGTGTGTGTGTGCGCATGTGTGTGCGTGTTTGTGCATGCACGAGTGTGTGTTTATATATTTACATGCACACTCTTTGGACCTACATATCACAGTGTAATGTTTATTCATATCTTGAATAGTACACAAAATATTTTAAATATCACCACGCTGCATGCATTATCATTAAAAATTGCCACACTACCCATATCATTGCTAAATTCTCAAACATCCTGTCTGGATCAGGAATGGCTGTACTTTGTTCAAACTATTCTGATCCATATATTGGATTCCTAATGATTCGCAAAAGTGAAAATAGCACTTTAACCTACCCAAAATACCTTTGTTTAAATGAAAAAATGTATAAAAGTTTGTATTAAGCATTAATTTATCAAAAGCAGTAAAACACTCAGTAAAACTTACTATCACTATAGCCCTTTTAAACACTGAAACCGATAACTCATAAACCTACCTAAATTCGTACTCATTTCCCAAAACAAGTAAATAAGGCACATCTGTCTATAGTAATCATTTACTGTGCACATACATTCATAAACATTTCACCTAGTACTGTAATGAAACTTGAAACAAATCCAACTCAAAAGAAGAAATAAGCTACTTATAATCAGACTAGGAAAAAAGCAAATAAGGATAAAAAACAGAAATCCTAACACCAGAATATAATAACTCTCTCCCAAATCACAATCGATAGATTAGAAAAACTGAATGAAAAACCTGTAAAAAAAAACATATATTATTTCCGGGTCCCCTTCAAAACATCTAAAACCCATAACATCTAATTTCATAACATTGAGACCAGAACATCTAAAACCCAAAACATCTAAAACCCATAACATCTAATTTCATAACATTGAGACCAGAACATCTAAAACCCATAACATTGAATTTCATAACATCTAACAGTACAAATCACATGAAAATAACATCCCCTCCAGATGCAATGACATATAATGACACCAAACTACCAAACACACTTTTTACTATGTTTCTGCAGGGGGGCTTGATACAGTGGGGTTAGGAAATTAACCTTTTCCCACTGTAGTGCGATCTTGGAGTTCGTATATTTAATTTAGGGGGGTGTGGGGGGCAGAGCCCCCCACATGGAGGGGTGTAAGGGGGCTTGGCCCCCTGCATAAATGTAGTAAAAAGTGTGTTTGGTAGTTTGGTGTCATTATATATGGAGGGGATGTTATTTTCTTGTGATTTGTAGTGTTAGATGTTATGAAATTCAATGTTATGGGTTTTAAATGTTTTGGGTTTTAGATGTTCTGGTCTCAATGTTATGAAATTAGATGTTATGGGTTTTAGATGTTTCAAAGTTGACCCATTGTTTTCAGATACTTAGCAGTACTAACTTTAAATGACTTTGGATCCAAACAGCAGTACATAAAAAAACAGTAAAATTCTCAAAATCTGGAACTTATATTAACCTGAGAATTTAATAGATCTGCATAACAATTAATAAGAACCTAGAAAAGTACCTCATGTGCTTGAAACCCAACTCTCTCCAAGAACATACAAGCTTCCATCATCAGTTGAGGCACACCCAGTAAGAAATCAATAGAAACTAAGAAGTAAAAGTGCTACTAAACTGGAAGTCCCAAACCATAGACTACTAAAAAATGAGGAAAAAAAATATGTAAGATACAAAAAATATATATTTTATTTTAAGTACAGAACAAGTTTTGTTATTAATATCTCATAGCTTTACAATTTAGTTGTTTAATATATGTATATAATATGTATATATTAGAGTGTGTGAGTCGATGTGTATATATATATATATATATATATATATATATATATATATATATATATATACACATACATACACATATGTACATGCAGGAGCACTTCCATTGTGAAGTTAGGTCTGAGTGCAGTAAGGTTTTAAATGAGGAGAGACTGCTGGTGATATAGATAGGAGATGGTAGAGAATTCCAGAGGCGTGCAAGAGAGAGAGAAAGACATTAGGTGATTCCCAGCTGGATGTGTGGGTTTGTGCAATTTAATTAGGTTTTGGGAATTAGATCTTAAAAGTCATTCTGGTTCACGCATTTCAAAGGTAGTGGCTAGGGAGGGACAAAGAGAGGGGTTGTAAATGAGTTTGTGTGCTTGGATGAGTTGGGTATAAGTGCGGAGGTTAGGTAGCTGGATGGATAGAGATAGACAGCATAGTTGTAAAATATACATGGTAGCAGTGAAAATAAAGAAAATGTACAGAAAAATATAATAATAGAAAGGAAAACGGCAACTTCAGATCTTTTGTAAAAAATGATGAAGTTTGAAATATCACTATATGCAGTAGGTGATAGCGGCATTTTCTGCTACTATGAACAGAGATGAAATATGCCTTTTTCCAGTAGAACTTTGTTCCAGTTCTTAGTGATTGTAGAAGAGAAACCCAAAGAAGTGAGACAATGAAGGATTATAGGCTACAAATAGAATTACAACGATGCGTCTCAGCAGTTAAAACTGGACATTTGCAATGGTAGAGATGCTTAAGGGTGATACGGAGCTGAGTAAGATTCAGAAGCTGTATGGGTTCTAGCTAGTACAGCACAAAGAGTGGTACATGATAAAAGTGAAAATGCATATTACCTAAGGAAAAACATAATTTGTTATATGTTTGCTCTAATCTGTCAATAATGACTATTCTTAGACTGCTAGAAAAGTTAGGGTCATAAAGTAAGGTGATGGAAGTACGTTCTTGCTCATTCACGTAACTGCTGCCACATTGTATATTCAAGTTGACAGGTTCTGTCAATAGTCATATGGCCTTTAGGATGCTTGACAGACATTTGGATATCCATGAATTTGTCAGTACCCTTATATTCATCAAGTTTTTATTATTATTATTATTATTATTAATATTATTATTATTATTATTATTATTATTATTATTATTATTATTATTGATTAGTGAATTGTTTTCTTTAACACTAGTAGGAAATGTATTCCAAAGTCTGGGCAGTCATTGTTTAATGCATTTTACGTTGCTAGAGTTGATGTTTAGGAAGAGATGACCTCTTACTGTTTATACACAATACGTTGTATGTTATAGACAAAGTAGCAAACTGGAATGGATCAAACAAGGCCTTGAAGGCAGGGCATACTTTGCCCTTCATGAGTCATAACAGTCACATTTCTCTAATATGACAATATGTGTTGTTAGATGCTTGAAAAAAAATGAAACATGTCTAGCTAGGTTAGCTTTGACCCATAGAAAACTGCCAGAATTATTGTTTGAGTTCATAAAGATGTGGATTTAATTGTATTTAGCAGTATTGTAACTATATTCTTCGAGGTATAGATAACTGATAAGCAGACTGCTGGGAAGGACGAAGGGGGCAGCTGCCGCAGGTGCAAAGTGTTAAGGGGTGTGATCACCTGGTATTGCATTTCTAATCATAAATGAAGCTCTGTAGCCCTCCATGTCTTCAGTACATTTCTGGAATTCAGAATGCTGGTATAACATTCAAGGCCAGAACTAAAGCATTGTAGTACTCCATCTGCGAAAAGCACTGTAGACAGTCACCCAAGATTGAAGCAGTGCCAGTTTCATGAAATTTAATTGGGCACTGATGGGTTGCATTCCTGTCAAGATATTAAGACACCAAACATTTGGAGAAATTAGAAAAAAAAGGAGGAGCCTGTCTGTGATGAGCAGTGAAGTGACAAAATATGCTGTGATACTTTTTATATGTACAGTTATAAGACTGCTGATTGTACATGACCCTTACATTTTGTAGTGCTGCATTATGTACTTTATCTCCTACTATTAAACATTGTAGATAGTACTTGCTCCATACATTCAGTAGTAATGCTGACCTTGCATTATCCCTATTACTGTACCTCAGCAGACTACAGACAGCCTCTACAATAAATAGTAGAGCAGATCATACATTACTATTACACTAAAGCAGACTGCATACAGTCTGTACATTCTCAAGTACTGCGTCATAAACATTCACAGTACATCTGCACTACTGCAGGGAATATTATACCTAAATTCTGTAGTATAGCAGATTGAAAGTATCCCTTCCTGCTCCAGTAAGTGTCTTTCCATGTGACTCCTACACTCTGCTTCACAACAGACTGTGCATAATGACTGTTTACAGTAATATTACCAAGTGTAAGTGCCTTGCTATAGGCATACAGGAATAAAGACCTTACTATGGCCCATATAGCCTGAGTTTGATTAGTAGCTCTGGTGCTTGATGGAGATGTCTATCTTTGTAGAGGACAGGGAAACAGCTTGGACTACATGGAGTAGGGCAGGTCAGAGGCCTTAATGTGATGGTTATCTTTCTTTTGGTTGCACATTTGATAAACGGTTAGCAGAAGTACAGAATATTCTACTCAGTCTTATCAAGAGCATATTACAGGGCATGACAGAAGTCTGAACTAAGTCACATTGCTGGATCACATGAACATAGTACTGAAAAAAAGAAGGAAAACAAACTTAATAAAAGATCAACTACATAGAAATAGATTAGACTTTGACTTAATACTTTGAAATGATGCTCCTTTTCCATAGTAGGGGTGATCTGCTGTCTCTGTGAGCATGTTGGGGGTGGATAATGCTGTATTTTGATGTTGAACAAAGAATAAAGTCAAAATTATAAATAGTATAAAACAATGAGGGGAAATTTGAATGTTTAAATCAATAAGTGGAGGTAATGATTTACTGGAAAAATAGGGATACAACAAATCCAAAGAAAAGTAGGATGATGTAACTTACATGAAAAGGCAAATTATGACAGTAAATGCTATCCTGTGGGACCATTTTTGAATCATAACCTTGAAAACCATGTCGCACTGTCTGGTGCAATCACTAGCCATATGCATAACTGGAGCATTTACGGCATAACCTTCCTGCTTCAGCTATTGCTTGTATGGGAACTGCCACTAGTGCTGGAACCTAGGAATTGTGCATACGTAATAATGTCCAGAGGTAGCTATTCATATGAAGCTTTTTGAGGGGAAAAATGGAAAAGCAGTACCCCTGGTAATCACCTAGTATGGATAAGTGGCAGGACTTCTTTTGTTAATAATTGAAAAGTACCTGCATAACTTTTATATCCCAGTTACATAAAAGCATTGGTTAAAATAACATAACCGTCTCCTAACAGTTAGGTGTAAAATTAGGCCTAGGATTTGGGTTATGCTTGGGTTAAGCCCTAGTACTCACTCTTGAAAGTAATACCAAACCCAACCCTGTTAGAAACATTAAATGTTTAACAATCATTTTCCCCCTTTTGGTTCAAACTTATCTGAAGGATCTGAAAACCTACTTGTCTTAGGCTGTAATATAATCTGCTTGATATCTGTCTGAAGTCTTCAAATATAAATATATCTATAAATAAGAATAAAATAGTTACTGTTTATGTCATATGCTTTCTTTTGTGAATAACTTTGGTGGTAAAGTATCAAATAACAAGGAAATATTTGGTGTTGTTAATCGTGTGTTGCTTTCCTGTTTTGATAATTCATGTGAAATGCTTGTTATTTCTATCCTATCATTTTTGCCATGTTTTCCTCCCAGATGCACATTATGGACTCTCTTATGGCCTCTAAGGAAGACAAGACTTATGCTTGTCCTTCCCTGGATTGCTTCTGCTATATTTTCTGTACCTGAAAGCATAAGAACTGACCATGCTTCTCAGGCTGAGATCTCTCCAGTGCTGCCTGAGTCAGCATTATGATTATGATCAGGGTGGGGCAGAGCCTCGATTGCAAAATGTCCAGATGATTGTAATTAGGATCACAATCCAATCCAAAGTCCTGATTAATTATGATTTAAACCAAAGCATTTGAATGAGGAAAACTGCAACTTTGTAACACAGATACATGGAGTCAAGGTGAAAGATTAGAACTCTGCGTAATATTTCATGCAGAATTCCAAGGTATGTACACTTCAGTAAAAAAATAAATGAAAACTCCAGCCAAGCTAGAACTTCCACTGAGTGACCTCTCAAACCTCTAAGTCATGGTCATTCAGAATCGCCATGTAGCTGAAACACCTGATGTTCATAAGGATCATTTGCATATATCCCATGTGCCTCTGATACAAGAGGTTTGAGAGGCCATCAGTGGAAGTTCTAGCTTGGCTGGAGTTTTCATTTATTTTTTACTGACTGGTTTTTCGGTGTGACCATCTCACTCTTTGTTTTAAGGTATATACACTTGAGATTCTACCAGGGATGTGCTGGTGAGTTGCTAACAGTGACTGTCCCACTAACCTACATGCTTTTTTGTGTGTCAGTAGTGTCCGTACTGCAGGCATAAAACTGTCCTGCCATGTCTCATGGCAGAAATTCTAGTACTGTTCTCATTAAATGTCATGTGCTCTGCTACTGATAAAACACAGAAAAACATAATTAAGCAAATAAATAATCCTGTAATTTTATAGCAGTAAGGACAGTGCAGCTTGAATTGTCTGACATTTCCTTTCCTGCTGTATGAGTTATATATTTTAGATGGTCAGTGCTCTCTTCCTCATAGTAGGTGTCAGTGCTTGCACTTTTTTGTGTAGCAGATATCAGTTCTTGTCAGTCAATTTCCTTTTTGCATGGGTAGTGGTTACATTTAATTGTCAGTGCAACCTGGTAGTAGTGGCGGGTTGGGGAGACAAAAATTGCTGCATATTCTTAGTACTGTGAAAATTTACCCGGTACTTTGCTGCAGGGTATAGTTTAGCTGTCAGGCAGAGCCATAGTTTCATGATGAGACATTATTTAAATGTGAAAGTTAGCCAAATTTGTTAGAATGTGAAAAACATGCATCACGCTATCTAGTAATCAAAACATTCTAAAAATATTATGTCACAAATCTTACCTTTGGAGAATTCTGAAACTATACAAGTCTGGGAAGACCAGTAGAAGAATGTAGTAACAAACTGAGGGTTTATGCATGCTATTAAAGCACACCATTAGCATTAGACCAATATGTGCAAATGTTTGTGCTTATAAGCTGTAGAAAGTATGCAGCCGATTTTATGCCATCCAAAGCTTGTACATGTTCATGAGAAAAAAACAAGCATGTGAAAGGTGTCCTGTTAGTTAAAGGTATTTTATAAACAGTGCATCCTAGAAACAAGGTGCTTTAAGGTAATGTGAATTTGAAGGTCCTGGAGTGCTGTCAGCTGTGAAGCCTTGGTCTTGTTATGTGAATTCAGCTTTAAATGAGATGGGCTAGATGTTTTTATTTGATATTTTTAATCCATTACTTATTAAGCTATGTTTGCTGACATGTTTAAGAATGTGTACGCAGTTCAGAGTTGGTGAGCTGCAAACCTTTTACCACTTGTTTTACATTTAAGAGTATGATGTCTCAGTTGTTAAGTGTTTAGAAATATTCTGATTGTTAAAACAATGGATTAAATGTTTAATTTATACATAGGGTCAGATTCATGGTCCACCTTGTATTTGGTATTCATTAATCAGCCCTGCACTTCTTACACACCATGAAAACAAGAGCAAGTAGCACCATACCTATTAACTGTACCAAATTCCTCAAAATTTACCAGTTTTGAGGGAAAAATAATGGGGTGCCACAAATTTCCGAATGGCCCCTTTAATTCACTATTTCTTTTTTCATTTTATTTACAAATTTAAAATACAGCTGATATTATCACATCATCGCCAGCATATTCCTGCAATGTCATCAACTTTCAGGGGTGTGCATGATGACGTTAGCTTTGTGAGACTGGGTGATTTCAAAAAATTTAAAAAATAAATAAATAAAATTGCTTATAGCCGCAGCCCGACTATGACTTGCAGCACTGTGGCAGCTTATCACCTGTATGAGTGAGCGTGTCAAACTATCTTTGAAATCCATTTCCTCCAAGTTTATGAAAATGGTGTCCTGGGAGGTAGCAGTACTACTCAGAAGTAAAGAGCAAAAGAGGCTGCAACCTGCTGCGATGGCAAGGTGGTGGAGACAGATGAATGGACACCCTCCTCCAACAACTCTCGTCATCATCCAATGCAAGGTGATGGGTTACGAGCAGAAGGAGAGCTGTGGACAGCAGTGGAATCTCCATGAGAACTGTGGAAACCAGCACCAAAGAACAGCAGTAAGTTAACAGACGTTTCCTCTCTTCACATCTAGTCAGTAAAGCAACAAATTTGGGATGCTGGGGTGGGGTGGGGGGTCCTTTCCCCATTTATCATTCCTCTCAACTGTCCCTGTTTTGACTCATAATTTCCTCTTTCCTTTGTAAAATCAATAAGTCTGAAAAAAAATTGTGATCAACGAATAATGACATTCCTTACAGTTACTGGCTTCATTTTTCTTCAGAAAATGCATGCTATTTCACTTTTCTTTGAATATTTCTGGGCTTGCCCCTGATTTTTGTATTGAGACTTTGAGAGCTAACACATTTTATTTTGCCTGATGTTGTCTGTATACTGCTGCCTGCCTGTATGGTGCTTATTTGCCCAAATAATCTTAATTTTGGTTGTTTATTACTTGATCACTTTACTATTCCTGAAGTGTTGCTGTCAAGACATGAACATGAATGCAAAAGAAATGAGTTACTGAGTTTGTGTACTGCTAGAGCAGAGTTCATAGTTCACAAACCTATGTAGTGTTTTTTATTTAGTTAGTTTTTCAAAGAAAACCAGCAACAACAGATTGTGAAGTCACAGCCATGAATGATGCTCTTCCAATACAAAAATGCGACTGATATTTTTTGCTGTTGTCTTAAATGCTTCAGTTGCCTTAAGCAGTAGGCATACCTTGGGTCTTTGGTGAGTTCACTGAAGCTCAGGTTTATTTTATTTAGGCATTTTTAACATTTTTCATTTTCATGTCAGACTTCCTGTACTATTTTGCTACCAGTTGTTACGCACGCTACCTGCTGGTCACCTGAACAGCGGTTTCTTTTTTGATAAATGTGTGTGTGTGTGTGTGTGTGTGTGTGTGTGTGTGTGTGTGTGTGTGTGTGTGTGTGTGTGTGTTCATTATTTCCATTACAGCCTCCAGTATCCAGGAGTACTGTTTTATAGATATATATATATATATATATACACACACACACACACACACACACACACACACACACACACACACACACACACACACACGAGTAAATGCAGAACAGGTCTTTTGATTAATTGATTAATAACTCGAGTAGAGCTATAGAGCTAGCTAGGTCCATGCCCTCAATGACAGCCATGCTGTGGTATAATGACTATGTTATTTGTCTATGTCTAAAGGAATGATGGATGCACATTAGGAAAAGACTTAACCACGGGGCACACATTGTGAAAGGGTGTGGAAAACTGATTTAGCGGTTAGATTGAATGGACAGGTAGACTAACTGATCCTTTTTTTAAACCACTACAAAGTCTGTCTGGCATGAATATGTACGTTACCCTTTCCTACAAAATTAGAGTGGGAGGGGCAGTCCATTCGCCACTGTAAAGTGCAACATGTGCAGGCTTGGCAAATTTAATAATGGTGTACTTCATTAGTGCTCATGTTTCAGTTTCTCACTTTACATACCTTCATTAGTGGTCATGTTTCCGTTTCTCACTCTACTTACCTTCATTAGTGGTCATGTTTCAGTTTCTCACTTTACTTACCTTCTTTAGTGGTCATGTTTCTGTTTCTCACTTTACTTACCTTCATTAGTGGTCATGTTTCAGTATTTCACTTTACTTACCTTCATTAGTAGTCATGTTTCAGTTTCTCACTATACTTACCTTCTTTAGTGGCCATGTTTCAGTATCTCACTTTACTTACCTACTTTAGTGGTCATGTTTCAGTTTCTCACTTTACTTACCTTCATTAGTGGTCATGTTTCCGTTTCTCACTCTACTTACTTTCATTAGTGGTCATGTTTCAGTTTCTCACTTTACTTACCTTCTTTAGTGGTCATGTTTCTGTTTCTCACTTTACTTACCTTCATTAGTGGTCATGGTTCAGTATCTCACTTTACTTACCTACTTTAGTGGTCATGTTTCAGTTTCTCACTTTACTTACCTTCATTAGTGGTCATGTTTCAGTTTTTCACTATACTTACCTTCTTTAGTGGCCATGTTTCAGTATCTCACTTTACTTACCTACTTTAGTGGTAATGTTTCAGTATCTCACTTTACTTACCTTCATTTGTAGTCATGTTTCAGTTTCTCACTTTACTTACCTTCATTAGTGGTTATATTTCAGTTTCTCACTTACTTACCAAGTCTGCATGTTGTGGAGTGAGGTCCTTTAGCTTATCTGCCTACTCCATTTTTTTTTTACTTGGTGTGTGTGTGTTTCAGTTTACAAAATAAATATATAAATAAATATAAGACAGTTGCACCTGTTCTTAGGATCTTAGTTTTTCATTTAGGTAGTAAGTGTGTCTGACATCCTTTGTCAGAGCCATGGATCTGTACAAGTCGTTGCAGAAGTATATCAAGTTCAGTTTGAAACTTAAACCACAAAATAATGCACTGTGTTGAAGCCAAGTCAGTAAAGGTCTATAATGGAAAACAGTATGTTTGAGGTGCATCTTAGCGGTACACTGTAATTTACAGGATATGACAAAAGGTCTGCAGTTTTGAGTTGCTTTTAGCCATTAATCACTCATATTTTTAGCAAATAAGTTGCCAATTGGCATTTATTCTGACTTCTTAACATTTTCTTTGGTATGTTTTCATTTCCTTTAGGAATTTCAGTCCAAGATGCAACACCAACCTTAACTCTGCCCTTATTATGAGGCAGGCCATAACAAATGTAAACAGCCCCAAACCTGTTTGTGGTATCTCACAGTTCCACTGTGGTGGGTGTGGTTGCATAATTATGTTTGCAAATTTTGTTAATCAGCGTCCAGATTTTTGGTCAGTTCCTCCTACTTTTCATGGGCCTTTGTCCAGATGTTTGATGCTTCCAGGTTGAGAGGTATGAGTGGCACAGTATGCAAATGAAGGCATAAGTATTTGCAGAACATGCTAATTAAGCAGTCCAACATGGCAGATATAAAGAAAGTGTGTATAATCAATGCTCTGTTTGCCCTGAAATCCAAAACTCTTTGGAGTACAGGTACAGTTTCACTTAAAAAAGTGGTAGGGGTTTCTGCTGGCATTGTTAACCTGTATGAGCATCAGCCTTTAATTCAAGGTGCTGCTGCCAGACCTCAGCCAAGAAGAAGGGTGTTCAGACCCCATTTGACTTATGGATTGTGTGACACAGAAATTGTAGAGCAATATAGGGTGCTCAGAGATACATTAGAGGAAATGGGCAACCACTTCCGCTGTCACCTAAGGCTCCAAAAAGTTGTGGAAAATCCATCCCAGTGGAAACAAAAGTATGTATAGTATTACTTATATTACCTATAGGTACTTTCCAGAGACCCATCTGGGTTATATTAGGTGTGTCACAGACCTTAACTTATAGAATTTTACATCCGTTTATGAATTCAATGTTACATCATGCAAGGAATGATATCTGTTTCCTATGTACCTCAGAGGAGAGTGCAACAACCATGCAACAATTCTATGTCACAGCTCACTTCCATGAGGTTTTAGGGGTCATAGATTACACGCTAATAGAAATAAAAGCCACACTTGGTGAGCAGCAAAGTAAACCACTCCATAAACTGTGAGACTGTCTGTAATGCCCAAAACATATGTACGACATGACTCACAAAATAGCATACCTGTGACAAGAGCATCTAGTGGGGGATGCAGGTTATCTCATGCCACCCATTCAATACCTTCACAACCCCACTTAGCAAGGATACAATGATGCCAATGCTTAAACAAGGAATATTGTAGAATGTGTATTCAGCTTGCTCAAGGTTCCAGTCTCTAGACACTTTACGAGGTGCCCTGCAGTACAACCCAGCCAGCTCTGTCGCAATACTCACAGTCTGTTCCATAATGCACAGTTTACTTCTCAGGAAGCAGATTCAGCAAGGACAACAAGGCCCAGGAGCACAGTTCTCAGAACCCCAGGCAGAGCCAGCAGTTCCAGCAGATACAGATGTGGAGTCTGAAGAAGAGCAACCAGCTGCAAATGGTACTGGCATACGTACATGTCCACAACATGCCATGGCTTAGACAAAGGAAGGCAGACACACTTACTACCTAAATAAAAAACTAAGATCCTAAGCACATACAAATATTAAAAATGATGCATGCCAAAGTGTTTAACTTTTACTTAACCATGTAATGGTTGTGATGTTCATCGTGCATACAGCTGCAGTCATAACAGATGGGGTTCTCCTGCCGTCAGGCAGGTCCTCGGTCGGCCGAATTCCAAAGTCTAGGTCCGGCGTCGGTTGTTGTCACTTCTTCCCTGACTTCAGTGCGACAGGGGTATAAAGGAACCAGCCAACGCCATTTTCTTCAGTCTTTCTTGCCGCGCGGTGCCCGAAGCAGAAGCAGTTCGCAAGTGCCGGTCGGCCAGCTCCTGAGATTACAAAAATTTTGGAAACCGAAGTCTTCTTAAAAGCTAAGTACCCCGTTGGGGAACCTTTTCTTGCCTCAGACCGATGTCAGACAAAGTTAATAATTGTATTTCTTGTGGGAAGCAAATACCGCATAAGGATTTCCATTCCCTCTGTATACCTTGTTTAGGCCCAGACCACGAGGTTTCGGCCTGTCGCTTTTGTGCTACATTCAACAAACACACTATTAAGCATCGGGCGGAGTTCGCCCAGCATTACTTTGGAAAAGCATTTAACTATACCATGTCGTCGGATACTCCGACTCTGGTTTTGTCTAAAAAACGCAAAGACAAGGACCGACATGCGAGGTCCGCGGCCTCTACCGACACCATGCCAAAGCCGACTACACGTGGTCCGGTTCTCAGTGAGGCGCCTACGCAGCCCCTGCCTACCGATGACCTGTCTTTGACAGTGTCTCCTGTACCCGAGGTCGCAGGCTCCTCGGCCCACACCCTGACTACAGATACCGAAGCCACTCTTGGCGCTGAAACTCAGAATGTGGACAGGACCACCTCCACTCAAGGTGTCTTCAGACCTTCCTCTTCTTTCTCCATCAAGGCTTTCACAAAGTCTAAAGCAACCATGCACTCTAAGAGACCAGCTACTCAGGGCCCATCTCCAGGCCCCATGCCTAAGAAACAGATGCTTAAAATGGCTGAGGATTTAATTACTCTTATCAGAGGTTCTCAGCCCCCTCCAGACAAAAGGCCTAGAGTGGAGGAAGATTCCCCCTCCTCTGATCAGGGCTCCATTATTTCAGAGCACTCTGCTGATCAGGAACATTCTTACTCCCCTTTTGAAGACTCTGATGCGGAGGAGTCCATCCCTTCTGTATCCCCCCCTGAGGATTATTCATTTGGGGAAACTTTGCATACGTTAAGGGAACACTTCCACTGGGAAGGCCAGGATTATTCTGATTCCAAGTAAAGGCTCAGGGAATTTCTCTTGCTTCCTCAGCACAGGCCTCTGGCTATGCCTCCTGTCTTGGACATACTAGATGATGTTTATTCGGAGGCCTGCCTTAACCTGGACTCTCTACCTCCAGCTCCTGTTAAGCCTGACAGGTACTGCAGGGTCCCTGACTCACACCAATTTCTATACAAAAGCCATGCTGCTGACCCAGAAACCATCTCACAGGGCCCCAAGGGAGTTAAGACTTCCATTGCTAAAAATCCATTGCCTTCTGAGAGAGAGTCCAGATCCTTAGAAAGGTGGGGAAAAAAGGTATATACCTCGGCTACCTTATCCATGAGGGCCTTAAACTGTCAGTTTCATATGTTAAAATATCAACAGTTTTTGTTATCAGAATTGAAAAGTAAAATGTCACAGCCTGAACAACCAGACTTGAAGGAGTTGCAGGATTTGATGCATATTGCAGAACAAGTGGGTAAGCATACCTTACAATGTGGTTTTGATGCTCTAGAGGCCTCATGTAGAGCTGCTGTTACAGGATCAGTCATACGTAGGCATGCCTGCTCAAGGAACAAGCCCTGCCTGATCATGTCAAAGCTAAATTACTAGACACCCCTCTTCAAAAGGATGTACTATTTGGTGCTAATGCTGAGGAGGTATTAAGGAAAATGGAGGAAAAGGCTAAATCAAAGCAAACAGTGAAAGAATTTCTACAGGTTCAACCCCCATGTTTTAGTAGAAATTGGCCTTCAAAAAACTGGTCCTTTCCTGCCACAGACAGACCCCAAAGAGGCAGATACAGGCACCCGAGGGGCAGAGGGCAATCCCAAGTATCGTATAGAGGCAGACAATGGCAAGCTCCTACACAAAGAGGTGGTGAGGACAACTCGCAATCTTTCAGAAAGCAGACCCAATGACTTTCCCCTTTGCATGCCAACCAGGTCTCAAGTGGCAGCCCCCTTAGGGGGAAAGCTGTCATTATTTTCAAAAAATTGGCATATTGTCACAAAAGACAAATGGATACTGGACATTATAAACAGAGGCTACAGATTTCATTTTCACACCCTCCCAAAAATGAGAGGCATGCCAAACCTGCCACACAATCAAAGGGCAGAGGCACAAAGGCAAATTACAAAGCTCATAGACATGAAAGCTATTCAAGAGGTACCTACGCACGAACAAAGTCAAGGTTTTTATTCCAGGCTATTCCTGGTACCAAGGAAGGGAAAAGATTGGAGACCTATTTTGGACCTGTCCATCCTAAACACATTTCTACTCGTACCAAAATTCAAGATGCTCACTCTGCAGCAACTTCTTCCCATGCTGGGCAAGGAGTCTTGGCTGGTAACATTGGACCTCAAGGAGACATACCTGCATGTCCCAATCAGACAAAATTTCAGAAGATACCTCATATTTCTGGCAGGTCCAAATCATTATCAATTCTCTGCATTGCCCTTTGGCTTATCTACTGCGCCCAGAGTATTCACAAAATGCCTGGCATCAGTAATTGCCTTCTGCAGACTTCAAGGGATACAAATATACCCTTATTTGGACGACTGCCTGATCCAAGCGGACAGCAAGAACATACTTCTGAAACATCTGGCTTATGTAATAATATTGTTGAGCTCTCTGGGATACACAGTCAACAAAAAGAAATCAAGACTAATACCCTCTCAGAAGATAATTTTCCTGGGTGCCAACTTGGATACAGTCAGATGGCCTACCTCACGCCAGAGAAGCAGGGGCAGCTAACTCAATATTTCACAGCACTAGCAAATTGCACCAGGCTTACTGCAAGTAAAATCCTGCAGGCTCTGGGATTCATGGCATCTTGCATCTTACTAATCCCATGTGCAAAGCTGCATATGAGGAAACTTCAATGGTACCTAAAAAACATATGATCTCAACACAGCCACAGTTTGGAAACAATAATACCACTAATTCCATGTCTGCAAAAGGAATTTCTGTGGTGGGCTCAAGTTTGCCAAACAAACACAGGCCTTCCATTCAGCAAGCCTCAAGCAAATCAAGTCATCACAACAGATGCCTCAGACTACGCCTGGGGGGCGCACATGGCAGATCGGTGCATTCAGGGCAAATGGTCCCAAAAAGAAAAGCACCTTCACATCAATCAAAAGGAAATGCTAGCAGTAATAAATGCTATTATAGCTTTCAAGGACCTTCTGCAACCAGGACAACTACTGATAAGAACAGACAACACCACAGTTATGTGGTACATAAACAAGCAGGGAGGAACACATTCCTACCCCCTATGCAGACTGACCATGTCACTTTGGAACATGGCCATGGACTTACAACTCAAACTACAAGCACAGTACTTGCCAGGCAAGGAAAACACACTGGCAGACAACCTAAGCAAAAATATGACAGATCCACATGAATGGAAGTTGCATCCAAAAGTCTTTACAGAAATAATCCAAGCATGGGGAAGGCCAGACATAGATCTATTTGCCTCCCACAAAAATCACCAATTGACAAAATTTTGCTCAAGGATTTTCCACCCAAAGGCCTGGAGAGTGGACGCTCTCTCTTTTTGTTGGACATCAATGACAGTTTATGCCTTCCCACCTCTTTCTCTGCTACCCAAAGTTCTACTGAAAACCAGAGCAGACAAACCAAAGATGATCCTCATTGCTCCGGACTGGCCAAGACAACACTGGTACCCACTCCTGAGGAGCCTGACGCATTCACCACCATGGGCACTGCCTCTAATGCCACTTCTCTTGACTCAACACAGCTTCAAAACTCTTCACAGCCAGCTAAAAACACTCAATCTAGCTGCATGGAAGATCCCTTAGCATCACAACAAACCCTACTCTCCAAGGAGGTTCGGGATGTCATTTTGGAGGCCAGAAGGCCGTCAACTAGAAAAGCTTACTCCACAAAATGGAAGCGGTTTTGCGCCTGGAATGAGAAAAGGGGTCAGGATCCTGAGAAACTGAATTTACCTCAAATACTACAGTACTTAACTGAGCTGTTAAGCAGTGGACTTTCATTCTCCTCCATCAAAATCCATGCCTCAGCCATTTCTGCAGAATACAACACTGACCCACCCTTATTCTCACACCCTCTCTTAAGGCAGTTCCTCAGAGGGGCTAAGAATCTAAAACCACCAAGAAAACAGCCAATACCTGCTTGGGATCTCAATTTCATTCTGGAAAAACTGACCTTGCCTCCCTTTGAACCAGCTTCCTCATCAGATTTGCAATATTTGTCCTGGAAAACAGCTTTCCTTCTGGCAATTACCTCAGCTCGCAGAGTTTCAGAACTACAAGCACTCATGGCTGTGCAGCCTTTCATCATCTTCCATCAGGATAGAGTTTCCTTGCGAACCAACCCGTCCTTTATGCCTAAAGTGGTATCCAAGGTAGCTTTGAATCAGGCCATTCATCTACCTACCTTCTATCCTAATCCTCAAAATAAAGGGGAGAGACTACTACACTCCCTGGATATCCACAGACAGCTACGTTATTATCTGGACAGAACAAAGCCTTTCAGAAAATCAGACCAGCTCTTTGTGTCCTATGCTGTAGGGGCTCATGGAAAGCCAATTTCGAAGCAGACAATCTCTAAATGGATAGCCCACTGCATATGCTTTTGCTATTCCTTTCATGACAAGACTGTACCTACAGGCATCAGATCTCACTCCACAAGGGCCACTGCCACCTCTGCAGCCTTTCTCAGAGGAGTCCCTACCAAAGATATTATGGAAGCAGCCACTTGGAGTTCTGTACATACCTTCTCCAAGCACTACCACCTACCATTATACTCCAAAACTAGGGAAGGCTTTGCCACTGCAGTCTTGCAAGGCATCCTGGCTCCTCCGAATGCCACCTAGTGCCTACCACCCCTTTCTTAGCTTTGGGATTCTACCCATCTGTTATGACTGCACCTGTATGCACGATGAACATAGTACAGTTTTGTACCTACCATAAATGTAGATGTTCGAGTGCTAATACAGCTGCAGTCCAGGTTTCCCTCCCTCCTTCCCCTCTTGGGACAATCCTAATGGCTAACACCTCCTCATACAACATGATTGAGGTATTCTTTTATGGTGTATTTGCTTGCTCTACTGGTTTTTGATTTTATTGCATTGCATTATTACATATAATTATGTTTTGCCTTCCTTCTGGGGGCACCTGACATCTGGGGCAAGAAAAACTGAAGAAAATGGCGTTGGCTGATTCCTTTATACCCCTGTCGCACTGACGTCAGGGAAGAAGCGACAACAACCGACGCCGGACCTAGACTTTGGAATTCGGCTGACCGAGGACCCGCCTGATGGCAGGAGAACCCCATCTGTTATGACTGCAGCTGTATTAGCACTCGAACATCTACATTTATGGTAGGTACAAAACTGTACTTTCTGTCAGCATCAGGCAGAGTCAGCCCCTAACGCCACATCTCTTAGGTGCAAGTATTAACAAGGGTATGTGTTGAACCTTTAAAAAATAAATAATTTTTCCTCAATACAAATATTATGTCACTAAGATGAAACATGGCTCAACTGTACAGTAATGTCAGCATTAACGCATAACTGATCAATGCTATATGCATATATGATACTGACTGATACTTTGCATCATGCATTTTAGTTGACTAATGTGCATAAACCAACAATGAGCAGGTCAAAGTTAGCATCGTTTACACCAGTATAGCAGCAAGCAGTTATTAACTATCTATTATGACTGTATTAATAAAAATACTACAATTACAATGAGGGTGAAGAAGTGAATAAAAAATCGTTTACAACTGAGCAGGAAAAGTAGTTATCAATTAAGCATTTTTTGCAATATATTCAGTTAAAGCAAGTATCTGGCTGAGCAAGCATTATCTATCCACTCTGTGCTTCAGACATAGGGCAGGACACAGTCGTCATCACTTGGACAGGGTAGAGGGTTACAGAAGGGCTAGCCTGACACCAAAGAAGTGAGTGTGTGTGTGTGTGTGTGTGTGTGTGTGTGTGTGTGTGTGTGTGTGTGTGTGTGTGTGTGTGTGTGTGTGTGTGTGAGGTGGTATGGGCAAGAGGATTTTTAATGTGTGTGGGTCTGCATAAACACATCAAAGCACTTGTGCTTGCACTATGACCTTGCATCTCAGACAGGTGTGAACCGTGTAAGGTAGAGTAGTCAGTTCACCATTTCCACCCCCAACCCTGAGGACTACCTCTGCCAGGAGTTGCACTGCTAGTTCCATGATTTTAGGAATGCCTGCTGGGCATGCTGTCATCATGACAATGTCCAGGACTATGATCACTTGGTCCACCATGTCTGGGTGTGGTTACCTCAAGTACTGATGGAGCAGTGGAAGCAGTGTCACTATTGGAGTGGGATATTGCACAGCCATGTCATCTAAGACCTGATGATGCAATGGCTGTCCAGCAACTTAGATGCTGACCATCGTAGCAGATGTTCAGTTACAGACACTGCCTGATCCAGTGTGTCATTCATCCTGTCCAAGGTGTCACCCACATGGTTCAGGCACTCTCCCATGTCAGAATGACAACATGCAGTACTTGGACTCTCTCTCTCTTCAAAGGCCCTGGTGTAATGTGCCTGTGTGCTATAATGGCCCTACATTGTCCTATGTTCCATGAATCTACTGATAATCAGGAGGCAGGTGGGCAGCAGGTCTCATCTGAGTACCTCTACCACCATCCCTGTGTGGCACCTCTCTCTCACAATGGCTATGAGGAATCACCCAGCTCTTTAACTCAAGTAACCACACCACCCCGATCAACTGTGTCACCCTCAACCTGTCCTTTCTCTGAGGGATTCATAAAAACAAAAGAAAGGTTACAGCAAGATTTAGCAAACACTAGTTTAATTCAAATAAAATAAGTGCTTTCATTTGGTTTGGTGACAAAACTTCTGAAGACAAATGTAATAAAATGCAATGGTCAAACAAACAGTTCACATGGGTCACATGATCCACAAAAAAAAAACATCCCCTTCATTAACAAACAGGCTAACTATTCTATAATGGCAATTGATCTTGAGGACTTAGATCTTAATATCTTATTTAAAAACTGTACTTTTCATAAAAAGCACAAGTAAAAATGAACTGAAAAGCCTTCATCTTTCCAGACTCCTCAATTTAAGCATACAAGAAATAGAGCATAATTCATTCAAACCAGGTTGATTGTATGCATTCAGTCCCCCATGTGTACAACAGCAACAGGACATAAAAATCAAAAGAAGAAACTCCTGTATTGGTGTCTAAAGCTCTGAGTACAGCTAACCGTAGGTGTGCCCATTGCTTAGCCACAGTGAAAGCAGCCTACAAGGCTGAAGAGGATAACAAGGACAATATATGCAAATGAAGCATCTCAGCAATAGTGTAGTGGGCAGAGCGTTTGCCTAACGAGCAGGCATTCCCAGTTCGAGTGCCAGAGTAGCACAGTCTATTTTACACAGCAAAGCATGGTATAAGCAATATTTGTATTGTAAAACCCACTAAATAACATACATTTTTATGAACTGGAGTACTGCAGGAAATGCACATGTGAAGATTCAGTGTAGTAATGAATAAGGCATCAGTAAGCAGGTGTAAGCACAGATAAGCAGTAGTAAGCATATGTAAGCACTAGTAAGTGTGTGCATGTGTGTCTGCATGGGGGTAAGCACTACCAACACAGATTAAGCAAAGGAGAAACTAACTGGGTGTAAGAAACTGTGACCGGAAGTTAGCAGTGCTCACTTCCCACACAAACCCACTTACAACCGCTTTAAAGTGCCTGAATCACACCGTATCCAATGGCAGGTGATTTGCCCAGCAACAAAACAAACAGCGTCTGTAAGGCTGGAACCCAGGAACATGCACACCATACACAAAATGATTTGCCACTAAGCCATGCCAGATATGCATAAGTCTTATGTTGTCAAAAACATAACTCCAGCCCAGTCATGCAACAGTACAGAGAATGTATACGTACATCTAGATGGACGTGTGTGTGCAAATCTATTACTATCTAAATGGATACAACATATCTATAGATGTATAAAGCAGAAGGGAAAAACTTCAAAATCCACAAATAGGCAGGCAAACCGAGATATAATCCGTTTATTGTAAAACTTGTTATAAAACTAAAGCGATTTTTGTAAGTAACATATACGAACTTCTTCAGAAACAGAACAGAGGTACAAAATGACATTTAAATAAGAAAATTTAATAATCAGCTGATACATCAATTAGAATGTGAAGAAACATTAAAGGCACCTTGGCAAAATGTAGCCGAATCCATTAAATAATGAAATTTACTATGTAAAGTATAATATAAATACTGTAAGCAACAAAATATAAAGCTATCTAAACCACTAAAATTCATGGAAACTTTCAAAATAATAAAAAGAATATTAATAATCTACATGAAAAGTAATTCATATTACAGACTAACTATATAGCAGCAAATAAGCATTAAAATATTAAATTTTTAATAATAAAAAGAATTTATATCTTATACAAAAATTAAAGTAAACAGTACATATAAAATTACATATAGAATTATTATCATAAACTTCCTATCTACTAAGGCTTTTAAGTTTTAGTAATGCCTTGGGTTTAAGAACTCTGTTGGTGATATAGACATTTCATCAATTAATAGTAAAGAGAAAAATAAATCTCTGTATTTTGAATATAGTATGACCCTAACTTTCAACTTTGATGTTTATTTCATCAAGAGAATTGTTTCTAAAAACTGGAACATTATAAAAGAAAGTAAGGAATTATTAGATAAAACTAGGTAAAGTACCTAAATTTACACTAAGGCGAGATAGGAACTTTAAACAATTACTAGAGAGCATTAATAACAGCGAAGGTAAAGTAATCAATAAAGGTATGCACAGTTGTGGTTCCTGTCCCTATTGTAAATTTATTTTAGTGAGTAATTCCATTACTATCAATAATTTTGATCTAAGAAGCAAATACAAGAATAATTGTAATTCTAAAATGGTTATTTACTTAGCCAAATGCCAATTTTGCCCATGTTTTTACGTGGGTAAAACTGTTCATAGATTAAGAGATAGAATCTATGATCATATATATAATATAAAAAAATCTAAGCTAGATAATGCTTTGGCTAAGCATGTATCAGAATTTTCTACACATACTTTTAAATTTTGGGTGTTATATCAGTTAATACCTAATATTAGGGGTGGACATTTAGAAATTGAACTCGAAAGGTTAGAACTATTATGGCAAATTAGATTGTATTCATATAACTGACCAGGTTTAAATGATATGTGCTCTATAAAGGCATTACTAAAACTTAAAAGCCTTAGTAGATAGGAAGTTTATGGTGTTCGACTGTGTCAAACGGCTGTCCAAGGCTAGGCGATGGGTGTACCTTGGCATCAGGCCACATGATGATGGTCTGCATTGTGGCTCAGGGATGTAGTGTCTGCATTTGTCCACACAGGTGGCTATTGTATCCCCCATCTGGTCACCTGGGTGACGATTGTGTGTGGCCAATGCTGTGCATTGCTTGCCATGTATGTGTTCCTTAGTCCATGACATGGATGGTGTCTGGAATGTGCACACCTCCCACATGCATGTACAGTGACATGTAGAACAGTACCAGGGGTGTCCCGCCCATGTTGTGAACTCAGATTATCATCAGATGTGCCAGTCTTGCTCACCTGGTGCGGGAACTGGTAATGGCCAGCAGGTTTACCCTGCACCTACATTGAGAGCATGCTAACAGCATTCCCTGGTGTCAGTGGCATCTGTCCATACAGAGCATGTTGTCAGGCATGGTATGTCCATTGTGGGTCACATGTGATGGCACCACAGGTGGTGCAGGTATCCATTGGGGAACATGGGAGGTGCACTGTCTGCACGTACGTGCATATTGGGCAGATGGACAACGTGACATGCCCTCTGTACTGGTATGTCATGTACTCCATTTCAGTCAATAAGTCTTACCTATCATGCTGGCTAAGCCATACCAGTGTACTACAAATCTTATCTTTTGATTACCTACATATTAGTTTCTGATTTCCTAGCCTTCACAACTGACTTCCCACTACTTGGCCTGCTGTAGTATGTCTGTGTAGGCCTGGGGGTGTGGTTACCCATAGCCCTCATTCAGAGGCCATAGTACAGCATTTGTTTGTGTTTGTCTACACCTGTCCTGCTGGCTGAGACTGTTGTTGAGTATGTGACCCCCCCCCTCCTGACTGGCATGTGTGACTCCCTTATATTGTGGGTGTTCCAGTATTGAGGGTGGTGGTGCTGCAGGGCTGCCTATGTCAGATGCACATAGTACACTCCATATGCATGGTTAGGCACAGGTAGTGTAATATTTGGCATCCCTTTTACTGTATGTGAGAGTCAAAGAGAGGTGCTATTCCCTGGGTCCCTCCTGTGTCAGAGTATGTGCTATGCATTGCCTCTTTGCCAGGGGCAGGACATACTGGGCATGCCTCCTTCTGCCTACTGGGGCAGGCTCAGGTTGTTCTTCCTCTGAGTCACTCTGTGCTTGTGCAGGCCTTGGCACTGGTGGGGGGCTGTGTGGCCCTGCCCCATGCTGCTCCTGCTGCAGCTGTTTCCACAGTATCATATTGTGTAGCATGGCACATACAAGGATGATTTGTGTACATGTAGTTGATGAGTACTGCAAGGCTCCACTGGATGTGTCCAGGCACTGGAACCATGACTTGAACATCCCAAATACATGGTCTATTATGATTCTTGTTTGTGCATGTGCCTCATTATGGAGTTCTTGTCCAGGTGTGTGTACCTTTCTGTTGTTTGTCTTCAGCCACGGCTCCAGTGTGTATCCAGCATCCCCCATTAGGTTACCGTGTGGGATGTCCCCATTGGCAAATTTCTGGTACAGCTGCATCAGATGCCAGATGTGGGAATCATGATAGATTCTAGAGCAGCCAGCACACACTTTCAGTATTATGCCCTGGACATCACACATGACTTAGCAGTTGATGGAGGGGAAGCCCTTGCGATTGATGTAGACCTTACCCTGCTCACTGGGTGGTGCTTTGATGCATATGTGCGTGCGGTCTATTGCACCCACTACCTCAGGGTATTCTACTATTTGGTGTAAGAGACGCATATTGCTGGCCAATGCCTCATGGGTGATGGAGAAATGTACATGCTCACCAACATGTGCTGACATGGCATCCAGGAACTGGTGGAGTACCCTGGACTGATGCCTGTGAAATACCCTTCATATCCCCATTTGGCCTTTGGAAGGTACCTGTATCTAGTACTCTTAGGTCTACGCATACCTTGGTATCCACTGGGATGGGTTCCCCTCTGTTAGTTCTGTGTGTCAGACGTGGCCGGCACAGCTCAAAATTTGCTGTAGGAGGTCCCTGTCCACCCTATAGCGCTCCACTATCTCCAGCTCATGTAGCCCTTGGTAGGTTACCCTAGGTCTGTGCACTCTTCTCTGTCTCCGCACTGTGGGTTGGTCGGCAGCATTCACATCCTCACCACCCTCAGCCTCTTCCACAAGTTGTATGATAGCTATTGCAGCCCTAACATTTTGCTGTTGTGAGTATTAAAAGTTCCCCGCTTGTTTACACCGGTGGTGTAGGGTGTAGGGGAGAGCAGAGGGGTAGGTATTTGCATAGTTTATAGCAGTGTTATGGGCTGGGCTGGTCTGCTGCCTGTGTAATTGTCTGGTTCTGATATGTTTCACCTGGCAGCTAACCTAGTACCCCTTGATTATCTTCCTACTGCTGTTTTCCCTTCCCATTGCTCTTCTGGTTCACCCTGGGGGCATGCGCATTTGGTGTACTCCAATATGCACACTGCTGCTATTTCCTGGTTTAACTTCCTTTATCTTCCTGTAGATCCCGGTGTGCGGCGTGCACACCCGCTTACACTTTGTCAAAAGTGTTAGGCAGGTTTAGACACCCCCCCTAGCTTAGCTGTGCTAAGCTAGGAGCAACCCCGAGCCACAGGGCTCCAATCTGCTTACAGTATGCCTGACACACCCACCAATGATGTCACCTACCTCCTAGTCTTGCACTCAGCTATTCATACTCTTACAATGTTGGGACCGGCCTCACATGCTGGAGAAAACTGGGATTCACTATCCTTCCCCTCATTTGCATAGGATTGCCTGCTAATGCATAGTTACATGTGTCACACTGAGCCTCCCCCCTTAGCAACCACTATTCACTGGCTGGGTTGTCTTTTGCCTGCCACTGACTTGCATGGCAGAATACTGATTTTAGTTGGAATGCTTGTTTTAGGTTTATTTTCTTATTTTCCCACCAATCCCATTTGCGCACCACTGCCCTATGTTTAAACAACTGTGATTGACGGCAATAACATAAAAGTTGTATTTTGTACATTTTGCATTGTTTGCAATGCCATTGTCATTATACTTGGCCATTGGCATGCTTCGTCAATGATATGCAACCTTTACTTGGAGCTGTCATGTTCCCGATTTGGATTTTGCAGAACCGTACTCGGTTACTAACCGAATACATTTCTGCATATTACACTAGTCCTACACACCCTGATTCCAGCTTCCTGGATAGCAAATTTACCTAATTTGCATGTTTTTCAACTGCAAATGGAGTAATTTGCATATGGGGAATGTGAATGTGCAGCACTAGTGCAAGAGTGCTTGCGCATGTCAAACGAGAACATACGTGGATCGCTCAGCCGCCATATTGCCAACATTACCTCTTACACTAATCATGCACACAGTGCAAGCTTTTAAGAATCTGGGGGATAGTTTTTAAATAAGATATTAAGATCTAAGTCCTCAGGATTACTTGCCCTTATAGAACACTTGTTTGTTGATAAAGGGGAGGTGTTTTTTTATGGATCATGTGACCCATGTGAACTATTTATTTGACCATTGCTTTTTATTACATTTGTCTGAAAAAGTTTTGTCATCGAAACAAATGAAAGCGCTTGTTTTATTTGAATTAAACTAGTGTTTGCTAATTCTTGCCGTAGCCTTTCTTTTGTTTTTAGTAGTTTTTACGATTCTTAATTTGTCTGAGGGCTCCATGACATGGATATGTTAAGGCATACTGTCTGTGTCCGAAATATGGGCAAGGTATGTGTTAGCCACAGCATCAGTGTCAAATTTACCCTCTGCACCCCCAGACAGTGCATCTTCATCACCACCATCATCACCAGAGGTTGCTGATAATCTGAGATCAGGTAGATCAGGTGGTAAGAGTTCCACAGTGCTGGTGGCAGGATCACATATGATAAGAAATTAACACAATTTAGAGAGAAACAGAATAAAAACTGATCAAATGTATGTTATGTAAAATGTAATTTAAGCAATAATAGATGCAAACATAATTAAAAAAAAGTAAGAAGAAATAGTGTGCCTACCATGTGCAGGTGGTCATACAAAAACAGTACCAGATGTGCCTAGACAGAAAAAAATGGAGATGAAAGATGGATGATAAGCTTCCCCTACCAACAAATCCTTTCCTGGTAACTCTGACTTATGTCTACTCCATCCACTAATACCCCCACCCTCATGCTAAATCCAGTTGTCACCATCTTCATAAAAAAAGTATTATCCAGACTTAATTCCTGCTTATGTTCTTCAGATAACCTTCCTGCGGAATACCACAAATTTACTGTAATGCCATCACATATCTTGTCTTTTCCTCAAAACAGGTCAGTATAAGGAAATGCCATATCATCATGCTCCTCAAAGGTGGCACTCCTACCAAGATATCTAATTTCAGATGCATTACCATCTTACCCACCTCAAAAATATTGCAAAAATGTTTCCATAAACAAATACTCCTGCATCTCTTCAAGGAACATTTACATAATGTCACTGCTGGAGCCTTCCTGTGTCCTGAAAGAGTGCTCTTCAAACTATCTTGAGATATACAGAGCTGAGTATATTTTTCTGGCACTTCAGAGTTGTGTACTGGTAATTGTTGTTTGACTAATTTTATATCATTTCTGACTGACTTCAGAATTGTGCACTGTTATTTTTGCTTCACTGTATAGATTTTCAGATCTCTGCTGAAGGTGTTTTTCCCCCCTCCCCCTATTTCTCTGTGTCTTAAGTTGGTATAACTGGTTTTACATCCTGTGTTTTATCTGACCATCTCAAGGATTACTTGCATAAAATTAGACCCTCTTAGTAAAAAAGTCTGCATATCATTGCTGGAGCCTTCCTGTGTCCTGAAATAGTGCTCTTCAAACTATCTGGAGATATACAGAGCTGAGTATATTTTTCTGGCACTTCAGATTTGTGTACTGGTAATTGTTGTTTGACTAATTTTATATCATTGCTAGCTGACTTCAGAGTTATGCAGTTATTTTTGCTTCACTGTATAGTTTTTCAGATCTTTGCTGAAGGTGTTGGTTTTCCCATACCCACCCTCCGTATTCCTGTGTTGTTGTTTAAATTTGGAGGTTTTTGCAGTTGCCCGCCCCCACTATAGATTTGATCTGGGACACTCCCCCCAGTCCCATCTCTTTACCTCATTCTACCTAATAGACTCCTTTTGCATTGTTTTTTAGTCATTTTTAATTTAATTGCATTTTTTAAACTGTTTGGTCTAACATTGCTAGATACTCAAGTGTACTAGCTTGCACTGCATTTGAATTGTTTTGACTGCTGTTTTGGCTACTTTATATATATATATATATATATATATATATATATATATATATATATATATATATAAATACATTTCCTGTAACTAGTGTAGTCCAGATTCAAATTTGCTGTATCCAGGACTGTATGTCAGCTTCTGAGCCCCCCACCCCGCAAAGCTTTCTGTGTTGGAGGGAAGCCTTCTAGCTTATCAGTGGAAGTGGTAAGCACTAGGTAACCTATCTACCACATAAGGAGTGGTTCTGGCCCAGAAATTGTTTTGTAGTTATTGGCTGTTTGGGCAGTTTTTCCATCTCTCTCAAATTTCTGATTTAAAAGCCCACATTTGCACTTGTTTCCCCCTTTCCTGTAACTAGTTTAGTCCAGATATAGATTCTTACTTTTAGCACTTGAATTTGCTTATTTGTGATCAGCACTTGTTTAGAACTTGTAAGCACTAAATAACCTACTAATTACTACAGCACTCAACCTTCCTCATTACCTAGAGGAAAACAGTTTTGGTACTTACTTTCCTCACTTGCTTAGAGAAAAACAGATCTTGTACTCACTTTCCTCACTTATCTAGAGGAAAATGTTTTTTTATTCAGGCATGTCCAAGTGTCAGCTCCCAGTGTTCTCTCCTGTCTATCTGATGAATCTGGGCATCTTGGGGCAATGTAGAAATTGCCTCATGTACACAGAAAACCCTCTCCTCCTACCACCCAACACTACAACCTGTGAGAGATGCACTTATCTAGCCAAACTAGAGGTAAAGCTCTCTCCAATCAAGACTGAACTTGACAGTCAAGAGGAGAAGGTAAACACTTGCACCACACCACACACATCACATAGTCTCACTAAATCTACACCACCAAAATCCACACATAGAAACACAAAAACATTTGCGGAGGCTCTTAATAATAATCTGCTCAAGCAACAGAGACCTCCAAAGCAGAAATGCAAGCAACCTCCACCCCCCAACACAACCCAAATGACACATAGCCCGCAGACTCAGTGTGCCACTCAACCACAGCCGATAAGGCAAAACAACGTACCCAACACACTAGTTATAGGCGACTCTATAGTCAGGCACACTGATGTCCCACTCACCAGGCTAAACAAGGAGAGGGTTACTGTCAGCTGCCTGTCGGGTGCCAGGATCTGCCACATAACCCACACACTCAGGTCACTCCACAACAAGTACAAATATGACTCTGTCATTGTCCATGTTGGTGTGAACGACCTGAGACGTACCTCCCTGGACTACATGAAAAGAGACATGGAAGAGCTCTCTGATCTTGTAGCCCAGGCAGGTATGACCCTAGCCCTGAGTAGCATTCTGCCATCACCCAGAATGTTTCCGCAGTACAAGGACAAAATTATTGACTTCAACAATTGGCTAAGCTTCTGGTGCCATTCTAAAGGGGTCCAGTATCTGTCTGCCTGGGATGACATGGTCAACAGACCACGATGCTTTGCCAGAGATGGCCTGCACCTGTCACCCCTGGGATTCCGGATACTGGCTAAGGTTCTCGCCGCCCCTATAGTGCCTTTTTTAGGCAAGGTTCAAATGACAAATTCACCACCGTAACAGGAACAGGCAAGCAAAAACTGAGGGTGATGCTACTCAATGCTAGAAGTCTAAATCTCAAAATGCACTCACTTGAGGCACTCCTTAAAATGGAGAACATCGATATCTGTGCAGTGACTGAGACCTGGTTCAAGGCTCCAGACAGCACACCTGCACTACCAGGCTATAACTCATACCACACTTTTCGGCCATGTAACCTGGACCAGAACACCAAATGTGGAGGTGTGTCCATATTCATTAAGGATATCCACACCTCCAGGTTAGTTGCTCAGCATAATGCAGCAGAAGTTATCCAAGTGCAACTAACTCTGGGCAAAACTGCAATCCAAATTGTAGCTTGCTACAGATCACCCACCATGCCCCAGGATTCCCACTCCTCTTTTCTTGATGTACTGAAAAATATTAGGGTTCAACCAAACACCCTAATAATGGTTGATTTCAACTACCCCACCATTAACTGGGAAAATTACTCATGTACCAACTCCTTCGCTCAACGTTTTCTGTAATTCATAAACTCCAATGCCCTGGATCAACTCCACACCCCCGCCAGGGGCACCGATATCCTAGATCTAGTCTTTACCAATATGAGTGACCAGTGTTCCACACCTGAAGTCAACGCCTCGTTGGTCCGATCCGACCATAAGCTAATTACCCTAGATATCCACATTCTGCCTCCACCCTCATTAAGGAAACCATGGTAAAAAATTTCTCCAGAGCCAACTTCATGCTTCTTAAGACAGAAGTGGTGAACTTCATGACACCCATGCAGATGGACAATACAGTTACAACTACTGAATCCTACACAATTGCACTTTATAAGCACTTACATGAGTGCATGGATCGTGCTTTCCCAAACAGAACCAAGACGCTATCCTCCAAAAAAAAGGAAGCCAATCTGGTGGTCCCCTGCCATAAACAAATAGTACAACAGAAGGAAGAAACTATTGCAAAAAAGAGTAAAATCCCACGAGTGGAGGAACTCCCTGGTCAGCCTCAGTAAGAAGCTGCAATCCCTGATAAAATCCTCCAAAGCTAGTTATGAAAACAAGATTGCCACTGATTCTAAAGACAACCACAAAGCATTCTGTAGCTATGTCAAGAATCTCAATGGCAACACTCAGATCTGCTCTGAGTTACAGCACAATGGCACTAAATATACAGACCCAACTGATATTGCCAACATCCTGGCAGATAGGTTCAGTGCTAACTTTACCCCCCTCTCACCCCCTAAAGAGCCCATCTCTATACTGGAAGAATGCAAAGTTCCTGTAATCATGGCTGCACAGGTAAAAACCACACTCTCCAAAGCCAAAAACCCAACATCCATGGGACCAGACAACATCCCAGGCTGCGTTCTACTCGAACTACAGAATGAACTGTCACCCCACCTAAGTACCATGTTTAATCATAGCCTCACCTCAGGCTTTGTGCCTGCTGAATGGCACACAGCAACGGTTATCCCACTCCACAAGGGAGGAGCCACCACGGACCCTGGGAACTGCCACCCCATTAGAATGACGGGCCTGGTCTGCAAGGCCATGGAACGTATCATCATGGAATTTATAAACAAAGACATTGGTAATCTCCAAACTCTGGATCCCACCCAGTTCAGGTTTGTAAAAGGCAGATCATGTCTCCTAAACCTGATAGACTTCTTTGAAGCAGTCAACAAGGCTGTAGACAAGGGTAAGGTGGTTCACACAGCCTATCTAGATCTTGCCAAGGCTTTCGACACCATCCCCCACTCTGGAATTATAGATAAACTCACTAAACTAGGCATAAATCCCTATGTCACAAGATGGGTTGCCAATTGGCTCACTGACAGAACCCACATTGTGAAAGTAGCAGACTCCAAATCTGACTTCACACCTACATAGGCGATAGTATACTTAACACTGAAAGTGTGATAAGAGATCTTGGGACACAGGTGGACAGTAGTCTCTCCTTTGATAATCACATTGCCACAGTAGTCAGGAAATCCTTCTACGTGGCACACCTCATCACAAAAGGTTTCTCATCCAGAAAAAAAGAGGTCATTGTTCCCCTCTACTCATCACTCATTAGACCCATTATAGAGTACAATGCCCCTTTTGGTATGTACCTCACAAGACATCTACAACAACTGGAAAGGCCACAGAAATACCTCACAAAGAGGATTACCGGCCTCAAATAGATGCCCTACGCAGACCGTCTCAAAAAACTCCAGCTTTACTCCGTCGCATATCGCCTACTCAGAGGTGATCTCTGCCTAACATACAAAGTTATGTCAAACCCAGAGCTGTTGGACATGCTCACCTTAAAGAAATCCTAATCCCTCCAAGCTACACCCTCTAGGGACCTAAACCTTGTCACCATAATAAACCGAACATGCCGGAGGGAAAGATTCCTGTCCCAGAGACTTCCCATACTCTGGAATAAACTACCTGTCTATAGCAAACAAAGCTCCTCATTAGCACTCTTCAAGAAAAATCTTGATGATTGGATGGGAAATAGGAAATTCACCCCGGGGATCACATCTGTGGCTCTGCTCGACAATGGCACAGGAAAATAATTTTCTTGGGTGGCAAAAAGCCAGGGTACCTTTTTGGCTGGGTTTGTATAGGCCCCAGGGCCAATAATCTAGTACCTACCTATGAACCTATGAACCATTACTCAACATGGTTTCAAATCTTCCCATAACATAACTGCTGCCCTCCTACCTTTTACAGATAACATAAATAAAGCCAGGGATAGAAGTAAGCTAGTATCCTCCTTGTTTCTAGACTTATCAAAAGCTTTTGACCCTGTGTCTCATAAAAAAACCTCCTACTACAACTGTCCACAATGAGTATCTCACACCGTGCTCTCCAGTGGTTTAATAATTACCTGTCAGAACACTAGCAGGCAGTTAAATGGAATTCTACCATTTCCCCTTATCTACCCATCATTACAGGTATATCACAGTGCTCTATCATTGGACATCTTCCATTTACCATATTTATGAACAATCTTCATAGTTTTATACAACAAGCATCCCCTGTACAGTATGCAGCTGATTGTACCCTTATCTCCCTCTCAGATAATCTAGAAAATGGAGAAAAAGATTCCACAATTTGTCTTTAACTCTATTGAAAACTATCTTTGTAACCACCTTCTTCTTAATACAAAGGAAACTAAACTTCTTTTAGTTTTTCCCAAATCACTAACCGTGAGAAAAATAACTTTAAGATCACATCCCTAAACAATACATCAATTGAATTAGTACCCTATACAAAATTACTGGGGGTTACAATAGATAACTACCTCAAATATAACCTCCACATACAGTATAATTCAGAAAAACTCACAAATAACTAGGCATGCTGTATAGAGTCCAATAATTCCTTACTGTATCCACCACAGTCAGTCTTACCACTACATGACTCTCTATTATATGATTCTCCCATCTTGACTAACCTCCAGACCATCCTAAAGTCTAAACTAGAATAGTGTTATAACAAAGTAGCTAGATCTGCAGCTCAGACAAGTCACAGAACACACCAGTGTACTGAATTAGAAACTCAAAAACTGGCTAGAATTATCCCACCAACTAAATTATACCCAACTTCTCTTAACATACAAAACTATATTTAATCCCACTTCCTGCCCAGCGATTAGTACAGTTCTCCACTACTCCCTCCCAATTTGTCGTCTTTGATCTTCTGAGAAAAATCTACTTGGCTGTAAGTTTAACAAAAGCTCTGGTCAAAGTCTGTGTTCATACTGTGCAACAAAAGTGTAAAGTACGATTCCCGCACCTAATCAGGGCAATATGTAACATGAATTTATTTAAGCTGCAACTAAAACAGTTCCTGTCTGACTCCTGGTTTTGCACTTGCTGCTCTCCTGGCTAAAATGTCCATGCCTTCTCCTCTAACACCAATATACATCCTAACTGTCCTTTTCATTCTTTTTATTTACCGTACTCTTATTTGCCTTACTCTTAATCTTTCTTTTGCTCATTATTTCTCCTACCTCCTTTGTCTACACCAGTTATTAACTCTAACAAATACTTTTCGTCATTCTCCCCTCTTCATCTCTTCATCCTTATCCACTATTTGAATTATCCAGTCTGACATTTAGCCTTATGAGTTAATAATAAACACTTGCAATTATGTCAACACATTTTGATGCTATGATATTGTAGTTATCTTGTCTTAATGATGGTACATTTGTGTTATTCTATATGGCATGTGTGTATTATTAATATTGCTCCTAATTTATTTATTGTAATTTGATGTCAGTTTTCACCTATGTATTTGTATTTTTCTGTTCTTTTATTTGGGGAGATTTTCTCCCTGGGCCTCCATTGAAAATGGGTAAAAGTATTTACTCAGGACTTTCCCTGTGTAAAGAAATGTCAATAAAATAAATAAATATATATCTTTTGGGCTTTATCCTTCGTGTGCTGCTTGGCATTGCACAATGGGGACTATCAGCATTCATTAGCAGTGAACAATGCTTCTCCTCCCAAGGCAAAAAAATGAAAAGTTTAATTTGGGTTGCATTCTGTAGCATAAATAAACCATGTGCCAGTGCATAACCTTCAGCACTCTTGATAGTGCTAATAAAGAAAATGCACCTTTTAGCTACCTATCTCTGTGGCACAAGGTGTAAGGGAAGCAAATTGAGAGAAGGATGACAGATAATACAAGGTTCGTATCTAGTTTACAAATATTTTCTTCTGAGGGCAGCCAAAGTAAATATTGACACACAAGTTTGTATATGAAGTGAGCAGGCTGAAGTCTTTGTGATAAATACTAAAAATCTTATCTGTACTCTTTGTGAATTAATGTTACAAATGTTTTATTGTTGAAAAGTCAACTCTTCTCATTAATAACAGCAAGTGCTATGAATGATATAACATGATAGTTTGTAAAGTGTGATAACAAAGCCTAAACATGAGGATTTTGGAAATATATGCCATATATGTTTTTGCTGACTTATCTGTATGCATATATATTTTGAATGTATTTGTCTCTTCAAATTATGCATTATCAATGTATATTTTCTAAAGCAACTTGCATACTGTGATACACTATTGTGTCAATTTATGTCAATCATTGTGCTTCGCTTATGTCAATTGTTATGTTATTTGTGGAGCTTTTCTCACCAGGCCTCCACTGAAAAAGACCTGCGTCCAGTGGACTTTCACGGTTATCAAATGTAAAATAAGATAAAAAATAAAATAAATAAAATATATGCTGGATTATTTTCACATATCGCCCAAGTAGTCACCATGGCAGTAGTAGGTTTTTATGTCAATATACAATGTGCTTATGTAATTTTTTGTTGTATCCCCTTTCTGAAGAATTGGAATTACATGAAAGCATTATGATGCATAACATTACATGAAAGCATTATGATGTATAACAGAAATGCTACTTGTGATGTGGCAAGCAGAAGTTAAGTAGATGAAATGACTGTCACCTTAATGCTAAGTGCTCAATTCATTGCTAGATCTACTCTTATAGGTTCATAGGTTCATAGTTGTGTACTAGGATAATGGCCCTGGAGACTTTACAAGCCTAGCCCATAGGATTACCCTGGCACCATGCCACCCAACCTTAGTTCCCAGATCCTCTGTTGAGCAGGCCACTGGAGTGATCCCTGGGGGGGAGTTTTCTATTTCCCATCCACTCGTCAAGATTTCTCTTGAAGAGGGCCAGTGAGGTGCTCTGCTTGACATGTATGGGAAGTCTATTCCATAGCATGGGCAGTATCTGTGTTATGAACCTGTCCCTCCAGCATGTTCTGTTGATTGTGGTAATGAGGTTGAGGTCTCTGGAGCATGTGGTGCGGAGGGATTGTGATTTCTTTAGATGTAGCATTTCTAACAGAGCTGGATCAGACATGGCTTTGTAAGTCAAACAGAGACCGCCTCTAAGTAGGTGATATGAGACAGAGAATAGTTGAAGTTTTTTTGAGTCTGTCCATATAGGACAAGTGTTTATGGCCTAGGATCCTCTTTGTGAGGTACTTTTGTGGCCTCTCCAGTTGTTGCAGGAGTCTAGTGAGGCACATGCCAAATGGGGCATTGTACTCAATGATTGGCCTAATGAGGGAACAGTAGAGGAAGACAATGCCCTCTTTCTTCCTGGATGCAAAACCCTTAGTAATAAGATGTACCACATAGAAGGAATGTCTGCCCACAGTGGCAATGTGGTGGTCAAAAGAGAGGTTGCTGTCAACCTGTGTTCCCAGATCTCTTATAACTCTTTCTGTGTTCAGTTGACTACCATTAATTTTGTAATTCATGGGAACTGGGTTGTTCCCAAAGGGGATGACGACACATTTTTTGGCATTGAGCTTAAGGCCATGGTTCTGACACCAGTTGTTGTTCTCAGTGAGGCCTTTCTGTAGGATGTTAACATCAATTGGACAGTTAATAATAGCTCCCAACATGCAATCATCTGCAAACTTTGCCAGCCAGAGACCCTTTGTGTTGGCCTGGAGTTCAGAGAAGTAGATACCAAACAGGAGAGGACCAAGGACCGAACCCTGTGGGACTGCACTCATGACTGGTTGGCAGTCTGAGTTGGAGTCAGCTGCTTGCACACTGTGGGTTCTATCTGTGAGCCAGTTTGCAACCCACCTAGTGATGTAGGGTTGATGCCTAGCTTAGTGAGTTTTTCTATGATTCCTGAGTGGGGAATGGTATCAAAGGCCTTGACCAGATCAAGGTAGGCTGTATTCATCCACAGCTCTGGTGACAGACTCAAAGAAGTTGACCAAGTTGAGTAGGCATGATCTACCCTTCACAAAACCAAACCGTGTAGGATCCAGAGTTTGGAGATTCCCTATATCCTTGTTTATTAGGTCCATGATGATGCATTTCATAGCTTTGCATATCAGACTCGTCAGGCTAATGGGGCGATAATTCCCAGGGTCTGTAGTCACTCCTCCTTTGTGGAGAGGAATGACTGTAGCAGTGCACCATTCGGTAGGGACAAAGCCTGAGGTGAGGCTGTGACTGAACAGAGAATACAGGTGACGTGTCGGTTCACTCTGTAGTTCATGTAGAGCACCACCAGGGATATTTTCAGGTCCCATAGAAGCTGTATTCTTGGCTTTGGACAATGTTGTTTTAACCTGTGTTGCAGTAAATACTGGGTGCCTGGAAATCTACTGGTATTGTGATTGGTCCTCTGGGGGTAAGAGGGGTAAAGTTGGCACTGAATCTGTCGGCCAGTATATTTGCAATATCTGTTGGCTCAGTATGGGAGGTACCATTGTGCATTAGCTCATAGCAAATCTGGGTATTGCCATGGAGATTCCTTACATAACTATAGAAGGCCTTACTGTTGTCTTTACTATCTGCTACAGTTCTGTTTTCATAGCTTGCTGTGGAAGATTTGATGAGGGATCTCAATTTTTTGTTGAGATTGATAAGGGAGATTTTCCAGTCTTGGGACTTCACCTTATTCTGCATCAGTTTCCTCCTTCTGTTGTAGAGTTTGTTTATGGCAGGGGACCACCAGATTGGCTTCCTTTTTTTGAAGGAGTGCATCTTGGTCTTATTGGATATGGTGAGATCCATGCATTTGTGTACATGTTTGTACAGATGCATTGGTGTATGATTCAGCGGTCATGCAGCTATTCTCCATTTGCATGAGTGCCGTGAAGTTAGCCACCTCTGTTTTTTAGGAGTCCAAAGTTAGCTTTGGAGAAGTTTTTTTATGGTAGTTTCCTTTGCGTGGGGGGTGGGAGGGATGTGGATATTCAAGATGATTAGTTTGTGGTCGGATCTAACCAGGGAGGAGTTGACTATTGGTGTAGAGCAGTGGTCACCCATGTTGGTAATGACCAGGTCAAGGATATTGCTACCTCTAGTGGGGGTAAGAACGAGCTGGTCCAGGGCATTGGAATTAATTGTTTTAGTTTTACTTATAACTTATTTCTGTAATTATTGTATTCTTTTTTTGCCTTTTGAATTTGTGTGCCACTTGGCAGCATGCAAACACAGTTCATGGCTGAAGGCAAAAATTAAAAATGTATTTTGGGTTGCCTTCAGTAGTGCAAACTAGCCTGCCACCATTGGGCAGCTGTCAGCTCTCTGGATAATAGTGAGTGAAGAAGATGCACCTGTCAGCTACCTATCACTGTGAAACAAGGTGCAAGGAAGGGAGTTTAGAGAAATGCAGGGTTTGAATCCAGTTTATTCATATTTTTACTGAGGGGGTGTGAATGAAATTTGTCACAAACGTTTGATTAGGACTGTACCACTAAATAAAATCAATTACCATACATATAATTTTTGCAACAATTTTGCCATTAATTCTTCCTATATAACTTCCTATATAAGTTCATAAGTCAGTCTACCCTCTTTCTCTACAGCCAAACTCCTACTTACCAATGTTAAACTTAACAACTTTACCACCATAACGGTTGTAGCAATTTATATCCCCCCTGCATCTAATCTAAGCATACTTGAGAACATCCGATCCCACCTCCCTCAGACCATCCATAATGAAACCATCATTCTTGGGGATGTAAATATATATTGGCTGTCAATACAAAATCCTAATACAACCTCTTGTATCAACTTACATGGATTTGAACAGCTAATCACTACCCCTATCTATGTTAACGAATCACACCTGCCACAGTCTCTTCTGGACTTGATTTTGGTGTCACACCCCCAAAACTACCATAGCCCTCACAGTCTGTGAAATGCCCTTAGTGACCACTGCCCTATCACAGTAAATAGACACACTCCCCATTTCAGCAGACCTTTCAGGTTTATCACTACCCACAAAATCTCATCTTTCAGTCCTGAGTCTTTCACTGACCAACTCTCTAGAATTAACTGGTCCCATCTTACTACACCCCCCTTAGATGAGGCTGTCCACTCTTTCAACTCCACCTTTCTTAGCATCCTCAACTCCTTTGCTCCTCTCCGCACAATAAGAATCTAAGCTAACACTGCTCCTTGGCTGACTAAATCTACTCGAACCCTGATGAAAACCGTGACAGGATATGGAAATTATGGACTAAAACTAAGACCCCTTCTCTCCTACAAACCTATAAAGAACTTAGGAATCAAATAAAGAAAATTATCAACAAAGACAAGTCTAACTTCTATGCAAACCCCTGCACTACCTTAAAATCTGACCCCAAAAAATTCTGGAACACAATCAATCATATACTACATTCAGGAAACCCTTCCCCTCCTAACCCATTCCCAAATAAAACTCCTGAAGAAACTGCCACTACATTTAACAATCATTTTATTGACTCAATAACTACCATTATAAATGCTCTTCCCACTAGGAAAAATGCTAATAACCCACATTCTCAACTTCTACTCCCTATCCTTTCAACTCTTTTTCCATTAAATCAGTTTCTACTAACTATATTAAATCCTTATTCCCCAAACTCAAATCCTGCTCCCCCTCAGCTGATAATCTACCTTTCTACTTCCTACAGATTGCTGCTGAACCCTTAGCCTGCCCAGTATCCATCCTGATTAACCAATTTATCTCTGAATCATATGTTCCAGCTATATGGAAAACATCCTATACATTACCTATACATAAAAGCGGTAATACTTCTGATATATCACACTTCAGACCAATTGCTATACTATCTCCCCTCTCTAAGATTCTTGAGAAATGCATTCACAAGCAGATAATGCAATACCTTCTACAACAGAACCTTCTACAAATGACCACCAGAGGCTGCACATATATTCAGCATATCTGGGTTGCAAGCTGTTAGTTTTGCCTCCACAACACCTGCCCCTACCTGCTTCTCTTTTGTCATGGAGCTTTGGCCAGACTGGTGGTGCAGTGGTACCCTTTGGGAACTGTACTAGTGGAGATGGTGATTTTATCTGCCAGGAGCTGACAGAGCTGGTGGAGGACATGACATAGAGGGGCCATGGTGCCCAAATTAGCAGAATAGAAAAGGTCCTGTGTCAAATTGCCAAACTGATGGTACATCAGGTGCCGAACAAGGAAACTGACAGAGGACGGTGAAGGCTAGAATCTCTCTGTCCTCAAGATGGACATGAATAAGCCTGTAATGTCCCTTGTCTATCCACAGTCATGGTGATGCCAACCTTTTGTGTCCATCACCATCCCTGTCTGTTCTTTATGTCTTGTACATCTGTGCCTGCTACCTAATCTACCCTACCTACCTGACCCATTTATTTCTAAACAACTTCCCCAGCAAAAAAAAAAGGTTACCTGTCCCACAAAAAAAAGAAAAATTATGCCTCATACATAGTTCCCCACTTCACCTCTCGGCCATCTTGACACAAATTATTTGGTCCAGTTGGCTATTCAATATTATTATTTTGTAATCACGCATCTCTGGTATGTTGACTCTCCAAATTCATCACATTCTGTGTACAATTCTATGTATACTTTGTGAAGAAGTAAATAGCTATGGTGCTTCCCACCAACGTCATGCAAATTCCTGTATTCTTTCCCTTGTGTCTCCCCTCTTCTTGCCCTCCCCCCTAGTTTCACCACTGTCCTATGAACTCTTTTTTTATGCATTTAATTTGGTCAAAAAATCACATACAACACACATGGCCAGAAATGGCTCATCAAAAGGCCTTCACTTTTTGTCCACAACATTTGCTTGGCATTATGTACTAATGCTGGGTGACAGTTAATGTCATTTCATGCCCTATGACAAAAACTGGTGAGTTTTTGCTGTCAGCCACACTAGTCTGTTTATCTTTGCACAATGTGCTTCAACCAGCGCTTCAAAGCAGTTACTCTAACAATTATTAGGCTGCTGTTTTTAATGAACTAGGAATTCTTATGTGATGTGCTGAGGTAATTCATATCTCTGTAGACTGATTTATTTACAAAGTATCAAGCATTCAATTCCAGATGTATGTCAAAATATTATTTCATGTCATTTTATATTCCTATCATGTTTAATTACAAATGTCTGCATTTTTCTCCAGTTGCAATACTTCATGACCCTAGCCAGACAAGGAAAAATATGTCATAGTATTTGAATAGTGCAGCAATAAAGCATTTGCAAACAGAATCTATCCCTAACGGGGAGACATATTGAACCATTTTTATCCTGCTTATGTCTTAATGTTGGTTGTCCTCTAGTACCCCTTCTTACTCCCCATAGCAACCACATCACTGTACAGAGCATGACAGAGTAATAATGAGGAAACAGTTAAAGAGTAACACACCATAAAGACGAACTTAAATGTCCCATAAACCAAACTATTGGTATGCCTCTCTCCATCTCTGTTTCTCTTCATCCCTTCTGTCTTATCACCTTTTATTGATGCATATTTTTTAGGTTGATGGATGTAATGTTCATCTTATGTGATTTTACTATTCACATTGTTGTGCTGAAGCCTAATGTCTAAGTTGCCACTATCCCTTCAGTTGTGTGATTTTTAACTTTGTGACGTAGGAGTTCCTTTGTTGTGTGTTGAGCTAATGCTCAGATCTATAATATGTCAGTGTCAATGGTTCTAATCCAGAACTATGTGAAACTCTTATTGTTTTTCTAATACTATTTTATGTGTAGCTGTTGCCTAAATATTACATTGAGTCACCATTATCCTGTTTCTGTCATAATCTGTTTGCTCCCTGCCTCCCCCTCACCCTGTCTAGCTGTTTACCCCATTCTGTGTCATCAGTCTGAGTCCTCCGCATTTGCCCAATGCCTCACACCAAACAGCAGTACTAACGGATGGTAAATGGCAGTTCATATCTTAGGGTAAAATCTTGTGAGTTTTTGCCTTGGCCACATTAGCACAGTTAGCTTTGCACATATATGCTTAAGTCCGTTGTGCTATTGAAAAGCACTCTAAAAGTAATAATGTGTGATGCAGTTACTCTTCCATATCTTTTGGTCTGCTGGATGCCATGCACGGTATAAATGATTTTACAACTGATATAACTGTGATGAAGGCTGTTGCCTACTTAAACCCTTTCTTCTACCTGTTGTCATTGTCCCTAACAATGTGTGATTTAAACTTACTAAAGTATGATTTCCTATATGGTGAACTGAGATTATCCAGTCTGTTCCCTGAGGGAGGGGTCATCAACTGACTCAGGGAACTACAGACGAATAAGCTTGACCAGTGTTATCTGCAAGGCCATGGAGAGAATTATAATCGGCCTGATCAGTAATGACATAGGAAATTTCCAAACACTGGACCAAGCTCACTTTGGCTTTGTGAAAAGGAGATCTTACCTGCTCAGTCTGGTGTATTTCTTTGAGAAAGTCACCAGGGTCATGAGTAGGGGAAAATGGTACACACAACTTATCTAGACCTGGCCAAAGCTTTCAAGACAATCACCTACTCAGGGATCATAGATAAACTTAGTGAGTTAGGTACAAACCCCTACATTATCAGATGCATAACCAACTGGCTCACTGACAGGGCACATGTTGTCCATATAGGCGAATCCACTTCTGATGTGAAACTTGTTACAAGCGGTGTCCCACAAGGCTCAATGTTGGGACCCCTCCTGTTTGATATATACTTCTCTGAAGTGAAGGCCAATGTTGGGGGCCTCTGGCTCACCAAGTTCATTGATGACTGTAAGCTGGGAGCAATCATCGAATCTCCAAATGATGTTAACATCCTGCAAACTGGCCTAAAAATGACAAATAACTGACGTCAAAACCATGATCTGAGACTACATGCTAAATTCATAATCTTACCCTTTTGTAAATCAGATATCCCTGCAAATTATAATATTGATAGCACACCCCTAAAAGTAGACACAGTGGTGAGGTACCTAAGAACTCAGAGATAGTTATTGAAACGTTGACCACCAGGTATCAACAGTAGTGAGGAAATCCTTCTGTGTGGCTCAACTTAAAGGCAAAAGCATGGTTTCAAGGTCCAAGGAAGTCATAGTGTCATTGTACTAAGCCCTCAGCAGGCCCTTACATTTTGCACAATGCTCCCTTCTGCATGTACCTAACCAGGCAGTTACACCAACTGGAGTAGCCCCAGAGGTTTCCCAAAAAGTCTTATGTTCATAGGTTCCTAGGTGTGTATTAGGCTAATAGCCCCAGAACCTTTACAAACCTAGCCCATAGGATTACTCTGACATCATGCCACCCGACCTTAGTTCCCAGTGCCTCTGTCGAGTAGAGCCACTGGAGTGATCCCCGGGGTGAATTTCCTCTTTTCCATCCACTCATCAAGGTTTCTCTTGAAGAGGGCCAGTGAGGTGCTCTGTTTGACATGTATGGGAAGTCTATTTCAAAGCAAGGGCAGTCTCTGGGTTATGAACCTGTCCCTCCAGCATGTTCTGTTGATTGTGGTAATGAGTTTAAGGTCACTGGAGCATGTGGTGTGGAGGGATTGGGATTTCTTTAGATGTAGCATTTCTAACAGAGCTGGATCAGACATGGCTTTGTATGTCAAGCAGAGATCGCTTCTAGGTAGGCAATATGAAACAGAGAATAGTTGGTGTTTTTTGAGTCTGTCCATATAGGACAAGTATTAAAGGTCTAGGATCCTCTTTGGGAGGTACATTTTCGGCTTCTCCAGTTGTTGCAGGTGTCTAGTGAAGTATATGCAAAATGGGGCATTTTACTTGATGAGTGACCTAATGAGGGAAGAGTAGAGGGAGACAATGACCTCTTTCTTCCTGGATGCAAAACCCTTAGTAATAAGATGTGCCACATAGAAGGACTTTCTGACCACAGTGACAATGTGGTGGTCAAATGAGAGGCTGCTGTCAACCTGTGTTCCCAGATTTCTTTTAACACCTTCTGTGTTTATTGGACTACTATTGATGTGGTAATTCATGGGAACCAGGTTGTTCTTAAAGGGGATGATGGCACATTTTTTGGCATTGAGCTTAAGGCCATGGTTCTGACACCAGTCGTTGGTCTCAGTGAGGCCTTTCTCTAGGATGTCAGCATCACTTGGGGAGTTAATAATAGCTACCAACTTGCAATCGTCTGCGAACTTTATCAGCCAGAGACCCTTTGTGTTGGCTTGGACTTCAGAGAAATAGATACCAAACAGGAGAGGACCCAGGACCAAACCCTGTGTGAGTCCACTTGTGACTGGTTGGCAATCTGACTTGGAGTCTGCTAGGGTTGATGCCTAGCTTAGTGAGTTTTTCTATGATTTCTGAATGGGGAATGGTATCAAACACCTTGGCCAGATCAAGGTAGGCTGTATGAACCATCTTGCCTTCATCCACAGCTTTGGTGACTGACTCAAAGAAGTTGACCAAGTTGAGCAGGTATGATCTACCTTTCACAAAACCAAACTGTGTGGGAACCAGAGTTTGAAGATTCCATATATCCTTGTTTATTAGGTCCTTGATGATGCGTTCCATAGCTTTGCATATCAGACTTGTCAGGCTAATGGGGGAATAGTTCCCAGGGTCTGTAGTTGCTCCTCCTTTACGGAGAGGGATGGCTGTAGCAGTGCATTATTTGGTAGGGACAAAGCCTGCGGTGAGGCTGTGATTGAACAGGGGCAGACAGGTGAGGTGCCAGTTCACTCTGTAGTTCATGTAGAACACAGCCAGGGATATTGTCAGGTCCCAAGGAAGCTGTATTCTTGGCATTGGACAGTGCTGTTTTAACCTGTGCAGTAGTAATACTGGTTGCCTGGCAATCTACTGGTATTGTGATTGGTCTTTTGGGGGGGTGAGAAGGGTAAAGTTGGCACTAAATCTGTCGGTCAGTATATTGGCAATATCTGTTGGCTTGGTATAGGAGGTACCATTGTGCAGTAGCTCAGAGCAAATCTGGGTATTGCCATGAATATTCTTTACATAACTATAGAAGGCCTTGTGGTTGCCTTTACTATCTGCTGCAATTTTGTTTTCGTAGCTAGCTTTAGAGGATTTGATGAGGGATCTCAACTTTTTGTTGAGGCTAAGGGAGTTTTTCCAGTGTTGGGACTTCACCTTATTCTGCATCAGTTTCCTCCTTCTGTTGTAGAGTTTGTTTATGGCAGGAGACCACCAGATTGGCTTCCTTTTTTTTGGAGGAGAGTGTCTTGGTTCTATCGGGTATGGTGAGATCCATGCATTTATGTACATGTTTGTACAGTGCATTGGTGTATGATTCCATGGCCATGCAACTATTCTCCATTTTCATGGTACCATGAAGTTAGCCATGTCTGTTTTTAGGAGCCCAAAGTTAGCTTTGGAGAAGTTTTTCATGGTGATTACCTTTGTGGGGGGGGGGGGGGGGTGGAAGGGAAATGGATTTCCAGGGTGATTAGTTTGTGGTCGGATCTAACCAGGGAGGAGTTAACTATTGTTAGAGCAATGGTCACCCATCAGAAAAAAGTAAGGTTGAAGAACGAAGAACCAAGTTGAACAGTTCAAGTATAAATGCTCCAAACAAAATAGCGTAATCACTTTTATTGTGTTAAACAACAACTTTTTCTTATTTGGTGAAACTTTTTTTAAGCAAAAACGAGGCGTGGCAATGGGTTCTCCTACAGCACCCGCATATGCCAACCTTGTCATGACCTGGTGGGAAAAGGAATATCTAAATAGATTAGGTAGTATTTTTCATATTTCCTTCTATTGTAGATTCATGGACGATTTGATATTTATTTTGGAGAGGAATCACGATACGGTTAACTCCTTTGTCACCGAAATAAACTCTACAGTTGAATTTTTGAAATTCACTATTGGAGATATTGGGTTGTTGGTCAATTTTTTAGATATACAACTATGGTGGGATATCACTGACCATAGGTTTCACAGTCGTATACACCGAAAAGACACCTTTACCAACAGTTACCTTCATTACCGAAGTGGGCATTGTAAACACACTATTAGAAATATCCCCAAAGGACAATTAGTTAGGGCATGTCGGATGACGTCCAGGGATTGTGACCTCAGTTTAGAAATTAGGTTCATTACACAGCTATTTGTTGATAGGGGTTACGATCAATTATTATTAGATAACATTGTGAAAGAAATTGAGAATAAAAGAACTTTACATTATCAAGCTATTTTAAATATGGTTGACTTTAAGGATGCTACTTTTTTAACTAAGAAGACGGGTAACGATCCAGGGAACAGTGAGCTGATATGTTCACTTGACCTCAGTATAAACAGCCCTGACATTAGACGTTTGATAGAGACTAATTGGAAAATTATACAGGGGAATCATGACATGACCAATATTTTAGGAGTCAAACCCAGATTTACTTTCAGAAACAACTACAATTTTAAAAAGGCTTTGGAATGTAAGGAGAGGAATTTTGTGGATTCATGTCAATTAAAATCTAGTAGGAAAGGTATGTTTAAATGTAATCATTGTAATATGTGTAGATTTATAGCTGTAGGTCCTTATATAGCAGTTGACACTTTGGATAAAACATTAGAGGTTCCAAAATATGTTGATTGCAATACCAAAGGGGTAGTCTACATTGGTACCTGTAGTACCTGCCCCGGTTTCTATGTAGGAATGACTACTAGAAGTCTGAAGACCCGCATTCGTGAACATCTATATAGTATTAAGAAGCATGATGAGACCAATGCGTTATACAAGCATTCTAGAGAATGTTGCAACTTTAAGAAGTTTTTGTTTTCCATTCTCGAAGTATGCAGCTTAGACTTAAGGGGCGGGGACCTCAAAAACTACATAGAACAGAGGGAGACCTTATGGCAAATTAAGCTAAGGTCCGATAAACCTCCTGGTTTAAATGATGCGATCAATATAAAGTGTTTTTTGCAGGACCGTAGATTGTGTATTAAGAAGGATGTTGGTATGAGTCTTTTTATTTAAAGAACAATGATTAGTTTTTATTTTTAAAAAATCATGATCAGTTTTTAATAAGTTTATTGATTTATTGTGTAATTGAATAATTGTCCTCTGTGGAAGTATTTATTGAATTCTGGTACTTTGAAGGTGTATTCTGATGAAGTCATTCGACGAAAGCGTTTAATAAAAGTGATTACGCTATTTTGTTTGGAGCATTTATACTTGAACTGTTCAACTTGGTTCTTCGTTCTTCAACCTTACTTTTTTCTGTTGGTTGAGCTGGTGGTTCTGTTGTTTGGTCAATGGTCACCCATGTTAGTAATGACCAGGTCAAGGATGTTACTACCTCTAGTGGGAGTAAGAATGAGCTGGTCCAGGACATTTGAATTAATGAATTCCAGGAAAGTTTGGGCAAGTGTAGTGGTACATGAGTAGTTTTCCCAATTAATGGAGGGGTAGTTGAAGTTGCCCAGTATGAGTGTGTTACGTTGGACCCTAATATTCTCCAATGTGCTTAGGAATGTTGAGTGTGAGTCTTGGGACATTTTTGGGGACCTATAGCAGGCTACAATCTGAATCACTGTCTTACCCAATGTTAGCTGCAACTTAAGTATCTCTCTCTGGAGGTGTGCACATCTTTTATGAATATGGAAACACCACCATCTTTGGAGCTTCAGTCCAAGTACTGGGGCTGAAAGGTGTGGAATGAGTTATAGCCTGGTAGTGTCGGGGTGCTTTCTGCTGCCTTGAACCAGGTCTCTATTACAGCACAAATGTCGATGTTCTCCATTTTAAGGAGTGCTTCAATCAAGTGCATTTTCAGAATTAGACTTCTAGCATTGAGCAGCATGACCCTCAGATAGCATTTGTTTGTACCTGTTATGGTGGTAATTTGGTCTTTGGAACACTGCCTAAAAATGGCACAATGCGGGTGGCAATAGCCTTGGCCAGTATCCGGAAGCCCAGGGGTGACAGATGCAGGCCATCTCTGGAAAAGCATTGAGGTCTGTTAATCATGTCATCCCATGCAGACAGATACTGGATCCCCTTAGAATGACACCAGAAACTTAGCCAATTGTTGAAATCAATAATTTTATGCTTTTATTGTGGTATCATTCTGGGTGATGGTAGGATGCTGCTCAGAGCTAGGGTCATACCCACCTGGGCTACATAATACAAGAGCTCCTCCATGTCTCTTTTCATGTAGTCCAGGGAGGTACATCTCAGGTCATTCACACCCACATGTACAATGACAGAGTCATATTTGTACCTGTTGTAGAGGGACCTGAGTGCATGCATTATGTGGTGGATCCTGGCACCTGACAGGCAGCTGACTGTTACTTTCTCCTTATTCAACCTAGTGAGTGGGACATCAGTGTGCCTCACTATCAAGTCACCTATGACTAGTGTGTTGGGAATGCTGTTCTGCCTTAGGGGCTTTGGTTGAGTGGCACACTGTTTAGAAGAGTTATGTGTCTCGTGATTAGTGTTTTGTTGTAGTGGTCAAGTGCGTTTCTGCTTTGGAGGTGTCTGCTGTTTGGGTAGATTTTTATTGAGAGCCTCCGCAAAGGTAGGTGTGTGGTTTGTGTTTTTATGTGAAGGCAGTGCCGGTGTGTGTTCTGGAGGGCTATGTATTCAGTGTGGTGTGGTGCAAGTGTTGACCATCTCCTCTTGACCAGCAATTCCGATCTTGGCTGGAGAGTGCGTGGCTTCCAATTTGGATATGTAAGTGCATCTCTTGCAAGTCTGAGTGTTGGGAGGTAAGAGGAGAGGGTTGTAGGTGTACATGAGGCAGTTGCTACATTTCCTCAGGATGCCCAAGTTCACCAGGTTAATAGGAGAAAGCACAGGGAACTAACCTTTAGACATGCCTGGGTGGGTGGGTATTAATAATAAGTACTGGAGCTGTCTCCTTGTAGAACATTTAGTGCTGTTAGCACTTTTGTGTTCTACAATAATTGCTACAAGAAGTCTGGTAAAGTGCTAGACCGATAAGCTAGTAAAAGTGCAGGAGAGGCGAGAACTGGCAGGTCTAAGGGAAAAATTGAAGAGCAGACTTTGGCACTGCTCAGAAGCTACAAACAGTTATGGATGCAACAAATTTGTATCTGGACTAGACCTGTTACAGGAAAGGTGGAAAACAAGTGCAAATGCAGACTTTTAAACCAGAAGTTAAAAGAGAGAAAAAACTGCCCACATGGTTAATAAACTTCACCTTCTGGGCCAGTAACCACTCCTCCTGTGGTAGATAAGCTTCCTAGTGCTTACCACTCCAGCTGATAAGCTAGAAGGCTTCTCTCCAACACAGACAGGCTTGGGGGGCTAAGAAGCTTACATACTGTCCTGGATAAAACAAATATGTGTCTGGACTAGACTAGTTACAGGAAAGGTGGGATAAGCACAAGCACAGTCTTTTGGACCAGGAAGTTGAAAGAGATTGAAAAACTGCCCAAATGGCCAATAAACTACAATTTCTGGGCCAGAAACCACTCCTCTTGTGATAGATAGGCTACCTGGTGCTTACCACTCCCACTGACAAGCTAGAAGGCTTCCCTCCAACACAAAAAGGCTTGGGGGGGGGGGCTCAGAAGCTTACAAACAGTCCTAGATACAGCAAATCTGTATCTGGACTAGACTAGTTACAGGAAAGGTGGGAAACATGCATAAATGCAGCCTTTTAAACCAGAAGTTGAAAGAGATGGAAAAAACTGCCCAACGGCCAATAAACTACAATTTCTGGGCCAGAAACCACTTTACTTTTGGTTTATAGGCTACCTGATGCTTAATACTCCCACTGATAAGCTAGAAGACTTCCTTCCAACACAAAAAGGCTTGGGGGGGCTCAGAAGCTTTTTTTGTGGACCAACTAAAGGCCCTATCCCATTACTCTGTGACTTATGCCTGACCTACAAAGCATTTCTTGCATAGTTACAAGAAAAATTATATGAGGGTTACACGTTCCAAGGATCTGAACCTTATTTGTGAGTCTAAGAGAACTTGCTGGAGATATTTATTCATATCCTAAAGGCTGAGTCATCTTCATAATAAACTTCCCATCTTCATAAAACAAAGACCACTCCCTTTTCTTCAAAAAGAATTTGGATAAACGGATGGGGGAACCATAAATTCACTCCCAGGGTACTGCCCATACCCCTTATGGAGAGAGACAGTCTGAAAAATGACTCAGGACTTCAACACCCAAAGACCCACCACCCTGATACTACCCCATCTCATATCTGGGGAATTAAGATATAATATTATCATATCCTGGATATTATTGGCTAGGCTTGTGAAGGCTCTTACACCATTAGTCTAGTAATCACCTATGAACCCTATTACCCTACAATCTAGCATTTCACACTGCCAAAGTTTAAAATCCAGAAGTATCTCATACAATTACATAATACTTGTCCATATTAATAGTACATGTGTAACAGCGTGCTACATAAGTTATTAACCCACCACTACTATCCTCCTTATGTCCTCATCATGGTTCCACTCTCTTACACCTTCTTGATCTAGATTGGAAACACGTATTGTACACAACAATACCTCTAAAGTGTACAGATTTGTAAAGGATGTCTTAATTTGTGTTGTGTTTATCACACCATTGGTACATTTCTGTTAAATCATTGATGATTGAACTCATTGTGTAATGCCATACAGTTTATAGTGGTCAGAATATACATTTTCATAACAGAAGTGAATGTTTATAAGGTCAGTAGTTAAAAAGTGCCCCTAACATTTTGCTTTTCTCACTCATTATCGTTTGCCTTTGTATGTATAAAACCTGAAAGAAACACACCACAAAGATGTGCACAGTTGTCTGATAAAGAAATCTATTTGTATATATCTATCCCGTTCTCCACATTTCTAGTTTTTCCCACCCCTTGTGTTTCATCAGTCTTTCTCCTCAGCATTTGTATCATGGCTGGCACCTAGCAGTACCTGTAACTTATTATGGGAAATGGCAGTACACAGCTGATGGCAAAATCTTGTGAGTTTTTCCTTCATCTGCATTGGTCTGATGCCCTTCACATTGCTGTGCTTAGCCTCACTGCAGTTTGTAATGACAGGATGCCCTTAACATTGCTGTGTTTAGCCTCACTGCACTTTGTAACAACAGGATGACACCACTACATGGATACAGTTCATAGTATCTCTTCAGCAGGCTGCAAAGTGCAGTGTGTACCATACGGGGTGTTCCAGTTGTAAGTAGTGTTAAGAAAAATGACGTGCACAAACTTCCTTACATCGTATTTCCCTTGTCCAGGTTTCCACCAGCATTAACATGCTTGGTCCCTCCTGTGTTTCATATCCATTCACAAAATGCTGATGTCTTCCCAGAAATTACTGCAGGACATTAGGTACAATCAAAGCATTATGTGCAAGCAAACATAATACAACAGGCACTTTTGGACAATATTGCTAATATACATACATAAGGTGGTAGTATCAGATGTGGTTTAATTTCAGTCCATTATCTGAAGTATGTTATTTATGACACATATGTGTCTGTTATTGATTTATTGATTTTGTATTACTCAGCCGTGTCATACAAGTGCATACATTTCCATGACAACAATCACAACTTGCCTCAGATCCAGGCACAGTCACCAGATGTGTTTAAATATAACACCTGTATTGCCCATATAATGAGTAATGTCCTGCAAGTGGCATGACTAAGGTGGAAATCATGACATATTAAACATTAACATACACATATCTGTTCTGGATTTCATGTCAGACAGATCCATTTGTCTGTCTATGCTCCTTATTTGCATGAAGGTTGGCATGGAGCACCACTGACTACTGCTGATTTCCTGTTGCAAGTTCCACACCTCAATATATCATTACACCTGCGCTAATACTTTGCTGTCAGCTGTGCAAATGAGCTTGTCAGCAGTGCACATCAAAAAAGCGATTTAAAAAAAAAATAAAAGAATTTTTAGTGGTTTGTATTACTTCTGTACGTGGAAGTGCACTATTTTACGCAAGATATGTGGATATAACTGTGGTGCTGACTGAACACACTTCATTCTGTAAAGTCACATCTGCACTCCTGCACTTACACTGAGAAGTGATGTGCAGTGGTATGGAACCTGTTCACACATAGTGGAGTTCAGTAGTGCATTGTCATATTTTTGACCTGTTTGCATTTACACTACACATTGTCATGAGCAAATACCATAGATAATGACTGTTTGCATACAAAACACCATCATGTAAAACAGGTACATGTTACTCTCACTGCCACAATGTACATGAATGGCAGCACAGATGAGATGTATGAGCAGTAGATAATTACTTGTGAGTAGAACCTTGCTGTTACTCCTGCCTATCAATATATGTCTTTTCACCCAAACTTTTGAGGTGCACGTTGATGAGGTCATACTTTCCTAGGTGCACTCTGTCACTGTAGAAGTTAGTCTTTTCCTCTAGCACATGTGGGTAATACAATATTCTCTAGACTGTGTGACTAGATAGGTAGGTGATTCAAATATAACAGTGATGAATGTGTGTGTGTTTGTGTGTGTGTGTGTGTGTGTGTGTGTGTGTGTGTGTGTGTGTGTGTGTGTGTGTGTGTGTGTGTGTGTAAGGGACAGTGTCAGGTAAGATTTTCTCTGCACCACACTAATGAGGTCATCCTTTCATAAGTGCATTCTGTCACCATGAAAGTTCAACTTTTCCTGTGGTACTTGCAGTTAATACTGTGTTCTCTAGATTGTATAGATAGGTAGGTAGCTCAAATCTAACAGTGGTGAACTATATGTGTGTTTCTCTGTGTCTCAGTTGTCATGTATGTACAGCATCATCAGCAAAAGTGCTGCATCTATTTCCACCCAGGAGAAACATTTACACTGGGTGAGGACCTCCATCCCACTTTTAACATGAAAATCTTTTCTGGTACATGCTGATGAGGTCATTCTTTGAAAAGTGTATTCTGCAATTTTTCTTGTGATGCATGCATTTGATACTGTTCTCTATCGACTGTTTGACTAGATAGGTGGGTAGTTTGAATCCAGCATTGCTTAAATAGTGTGACTGGGTATGCTGTCATGTACAGTTGGTTCCATCAAAACACCTGTTGTGTACACCTGCTTAGGAGACATATTTGTAGTGGCAGAGTGCTACCCTATAACTTTCTACCATCCCTATGCAAAACCCAGTTTTGGACACAGACTGATTACATCATGCTTTCAAAACTGCACTATCTCATATTTGCAATATGACTTATCCTGTAGTGGTGGCTGTTTATACTGTGCTGTCTATGTCTAGACTGTGTAACTGTATAGGTAGGTGGGTTGAATCCAGCCCTAATTAACTACTACAACTGTGTGTTTTTCTGTTGTGCTATGTAGAAAAGACTTCAAATACATATACGATGTGTAGCTGTAATATTGTGCTATTCCACCACTTTCTTTCCTTTTTAGCAGAAACATAACCCTACTAAACAATGGTAATAATCTATTCAAATAGGCACTGCCACAATTGTAAATCAACTTCTTGTGTGATGTTTGCAATTTAGGCAGTGTTCTCTAGATTGTGATTTTAGATGGATAGTCAAATTCAGCTATTACTCCTTAGACTCTGTTGAGTTAGAATAAATATACTTAAAAGGTATCAATGTCACCCCCTACCTATCTGATGTTTAGATATATAGATGTAGATTCCACTTACAAGAACTTCTGTTTATTTTTTTCACAGAGAAATGCTTTGTATAAGATCAATGATCCCATCTGATGAAATTTGCCTTTTCTAATAGCAGTACTAAGCCTTCTCCTCTGGGGTGATGAAATGAGAGTGTGGTCTGTATGCTGTCACCTTACTAAGCAAAGGGTTTAAGTCCATGATTATCTTCATATTTTGCGTGATTGGGAGTCTACCATCACAGTGATGACTGCGTTATGCATCATGTGTGTTTGGGTATACCTGGTATCATGCAATGTTGTGTACCAGCAAGACATATTGCACCACTCTTTGAGCCAAATTACTGGCACACATATGCCTTGCAGCAATAAGATGATGTAATATCTTCAAATTCACAAATATCTCACAATTGTAATAACACTTTGATTGTGGCATGTTCGTTCTCCACAGTATCATCTATCTTCTGTGGACACAAAGGTAGGTGTTCAAAGCCTGCAGTGAGTGACTGTAATCATTTTGTGTCAATATACTGCTATGCATGAATGACATCCACCACAGCTGTAAAGTAGATGACTACAGTGGGAGAGGCCCTCCATCCCTTTTACCTCAAGCAATTGGTTTGCAACACAGTCATAGGTGGGGTCAAACAGTTGTGAAGAATTCCACTGTGGTGTGTATAATTCATACACATTCCAATAGCCTGTGGACTTATATAGGTGGCTGTTCAATTCTAGTAAAGGACAACATTATGCAAGTGTACTGAAGCATTATGTGAGTGTACTAATGTAATGAGACAAACACTATTGCATCAAGTTATTTCAATCTATTTTGTATGTTGGATGAATGATTTTCAACACATTTTGGGATTTTATGGTAGTGAAACAGGTATTCAAGGGTTCTTGTGGTGTGAGTGCTCCTGTGGCACATGCAGTTAGCACTGATGTATATAACATATTTACACAGATAGAGTGGGGTTTATATCTGGGACTTTGTATGTATAAAATAATGTGACCAAGCAGCATTAATACTGGACTGTTCACAGTTTTGTGAACATTAATATAGGTATCGTAATATAGGTATCTCTTTTTCATCACTCTGACAAACTAATATTGTATATATTAACATCAAAAGTCCTTTCTTATTTCACACCTTGATTTCGGTAATCTCTGACAAGCTCCATTATTATCTCCTGTGGCAGACGCAGCCAATACACAACTTTGTAGAGTGTGTAGTATGATTGGCAGGAGGTTGATTCTGGTAACAACTGTCTGTCAGATAACTGTGTCAGACAGGAGGGGCTTAGACAAAGAAAGTAGTTATGACACAGTCTGCAGACCACATTTTTAAGATGTTACATTCTTAAGTTGGGGATCCATACCCATTGTAATAGGAGACTAATGTAATTCCTTCAAGGGTGTTTGTCATGACACAACCAATATGCTTATTCCCGTGGCATTAATGGTTGATACACACCTTTCTGAGATCTGCCCTGCCATGTTCATGGGTATATAGGTTCATTGATTAGTACTAGGCTAACAGCTCTTTGTGGGCCATTTTAAGCCAAGCCAATTATCCCATGTGAGAATCAAACCCTGCACTTTGTGGCTATAAGGTAAACACCTTAACCATTATGACAAACTCCCATCCTGGGTTGGCAAGATGCAAATGCTGAGTATGCCAGTGATTACTCACAACATTACTTATTTTGCATATAATAATACTTTGTATTGCATGACTTCATACAAACACTTATGTATTACCATAATTCATTTGTTCACATTGTAGATCTTTATAGGACATGAGGGCTTATATAACATTTCTTACTTTATAGTATGCTGAAAAATCATCAGAAAGTTTGAGTGGGCCTGTGCTATCAGACCGTCTTGTGTATTTGCACTGTTTACTTGATGTTATAGTAGTATTTCCTGTAATTCCTTGAGAGCATGCCCAGTATAATGACATAGGACATGTGTGCTGTTTAGCAAAGTGGCCTTTAAGTAGTGAATGTCATGACATATTTGTTGTGCTTTGTCAAGTCTTAATTGAATTAGCCTCAATGGAGTAGATGACTTACAGGTGGAAGAGAGCAACATTAGCCGCAGGCCAGTGTACATTTAGTGTATATGCAGTTAAATCTACAACATGTCATATAGCAATACACACTAATGCTTCACCTGGGTGTGTTGAATGTTACAGTAGTGTCACACAGTTATTACTGTTGTTTAACAAGGCTCACTTCAGGGCTATAGATCAGTGAAAATATACTATCTTCATATCTGTAGTTTAAAATACTTAATTCTAGTCAGCATGTCTTGGGTGGCAATAACACCAGTAAGGACACAAGTCATTTTATTGATTACAGTAACACAAATGCATCATAGTTGGAAATAATTGTAGCCTGACATTTGCCCATTAGCTGATGTATTAATGGCATACTGCTGCCATTGACTTTTGTTTTGTCCATACCTTGTGTGGGCGACCTATACATTTACAATATACACAGAAGTACATCCTAGGTGTATTGATATACATCATAACATTTAAAAACATAACCTAACTGTCAGGAGATGAGCTACACTTTGTGACTTACACCTTGATTTATGTGCATTTTTACATATGTCACATGAGCATGACTCATTTTACATGTACTTATACAGTTATGATAATATGTACATCAGATCATTATTCTGTTTCTATCCTGGTCATTGTGACACGTCTGTGTACGTGTCATGCCCCTCTCCATTTTGCTACATATATGCACGGCATACATGAACAGTCACTAACTTTCTACATTCACAACATGCAGGTTCTTTAACAAATGCTTTTTTTCATCACTTAATAACATTATTGGCACGATTGCATAGAAGACCATGATTCTTCTCAATATTTACACATTTTCACAGGTATGTACACTGCCCTAAAAATCACCAGTATAGTTTCCTTCATACACATATGACAAAGACAACCTTACAATGCTTTAACATGTGTGTGTATATATGAGTCATGTGGATGTAATTGATTACTTTTGATCATTCCCACACTGTACATTCCAGTGGCAGAGTATTAGTACAAGTGTCACACGTTACCTAGGTATTCTCAACTCAATCATGTCAGTAATTTGAATATTACTGAGCATGCCATTAAACATGTATTAGTAACAACCATGTACTTATGTTTTTTGATTGCAATTATATTAATGGATAGGTTCATAGGTTCATAGGTTCATAGGTTCATGCTTATCATTTACATAATATACAACATGGGCTCGGCTAATATATGTTTAAAGGTACAATGCCTCCTTTTTATGGTTCCGGGTGACAGTAAATGGCAAAGACATGTCCCTTTCTGATGTGCATGAGACAAAAACTGTCAAGTTCGTTTATTCTTGTTTATACATGATGAAGTGGAGAATACAGTGATATTGTCAGCTGCCACAGATAACTTTCTGTGTACACATGTGATATGCAATAACTGCAGTATATGCAAATATTCCCAGTATGTCTCCTGTCCTTGCTTTCTGTTATCTCATCTCAACATTTTATTAACATTTATCACATTTACTCTCATTTGTTACTCTGTTGCTTTGTGTCCCTCTCACATCCTTTGCGGGTCAATAAAGTGAACACATCACTTTATAGTAAATCATGCTGTTTGTGAACTAATCCAACTTTAGTAATATTAGTACATTTCCCCAATTAGCCTTCTCTGCTTCTTATTTGAAAACTGATCACAAAATATCTCAGTACAGTTTCAACTTTTATTTCTCACGCCTCTTAATTCTTCCATTAGCCTTGTCTCGAAATATGCTGGCTTCCATAGGTTTGCCTGCAACCAATACTTTTTGCTTATATTGTATGTTCAAGCCCCCTTGCCCCTTTTTTATGGACACTAATACTTGCGCTGGCCCCAAACTAGTGCTGCTGAATATGTAAGTTTCTTTAGCAGCTTATACTTTTAGTAAGCACTGCTGCAAATTGAGCTAACAGTCACAAATTATGTAGGCTTAGCATGAAGTATACATGATTGTTAATGAATCCATAAGAAGGGGTCTAAAAAGAATTATTAAAAAAATATTGAAAATGACCATTTTCATGAGTACTCAACTCACCAAACATGGGTTTACAATTATATTAAATTTGGTTTGGAAATCTTGTTTTCCAACAATTGTTTATCTGTATAATGTTTTATGGTTTTTTTTTTTTTTTTTTTTTTTTTTTTGCTGATCTGTGTGCCCTTGAATATGCATTAAAGTAAATATGGTATATGAAAATGATCCTGACTTATGTATTTGATAATGAGCACCAACAAATGTGAGACACTTGATTTCTGTACATCTGTGGTGGTCAAGTTGTTTTATAAGTCTTGGCATGAGTCCCTGAAATATTGGCAGTTTAGTGTAGGGGGTATGGTTATGAACTACTGAGATGCTTCACACAGTAGTCATGGGTTTGATTCCATCACTCGACCTTTGGCTGCTGTAGGATTCTGAGATAGTTATTTCATCAGACAGGTTGCCTGGACCAACAGTGAAAATGGACCTCAGCCCACTTAAATTGTTTAACAAAATAAATAAAAGCTATCCCTCATAGGAAATAAGCAGTACTTTAGCCAGAAGCTTACAGCATGAGTGCATAAATATGATAGCTGCATTTTTTTAATATCCAGACTAAATTAAGTTCTTTTCACAATTCAAGTGGATTTCAGAGTAACTGTGCAATGTCAGCTTCAGAACTAAACCTCACTACTTTTACTATTTCTATTCATGAAGTACGTATGCAAAACTACAGTATGGAAAATCCCCTGCAGAAGTATTGTAAACCACCTGCATTATCGGCATGAATTCAAAGTATTTAATGACTTAAACAGAATATATATTTTGGTTTGCAAACTGGAATGCCAAGACATTTCATATCAGCAGTACTAAATCGCATTACAAACAAAACAGACATTTTGGCACTAATGGCTGATTTCTTTTTAATTTTGTTTTAAATTACTTTTGACAGTTAATGCATAAGTATTGACACGTCCATGCGTACTACATGCCATTATTTCCGTTCAGCAGTCTTTTGTCAGTGTCATCTTTAGCACGAGTTCTTCCAGCTGTCATTTGTGTTACTTGTCATTTGTATTTATTTAGTTGGGAATGTATTTTTAGATTTGTGATTACCTCAGTCCAGGTGAAGAGCAGCGATGTTTAGAAAAATATAGAAAAAGCTTGTAGCCAACAACACTAAAGCTTTAAAAATAATAAGTTCATTTCCAGATCTTTCTCTATAAGAGATTCACATGCATCCAGACATAGTAAAACATTTCCAGTGTAGTACCTTGAATCTATTTCCAGTCTTCTTCTAAAACTTTTGTGCTTTCTCACACTAGTTTCCCTGACCTAATTAGTTTTGCTAGTTAGCAAGTCTTCTTCTAAAACTTTTGTGCTTTCTCACACTAGTTTCCCTGACCTAATTAGTTTTGCTAGTTAGAAAGGGCGGCAAATAGTACATACCTATGAACCTATACACCCCTGGGATTACTTCATTGGCTCTGCTTGACAGAGGATCAGTTAATTAATCAGTGGGGCAGCGAAAGCCGACACACTCTGGCTAGGCTTATAAATGCCCTCGGGCAGATAACCTAGTACCTACCTATGAACCTATGAACAGTGTGACATGATATTTTAGTAGTTTAGAGCTGTTGTTATTAATAGATGCCAGATCTGTATTTAGTGGAGATGAGCAATCAGATAAGTGCAAGGTGCTTAATGGGCAGAGGGGCCCTGTTTGCACAACTGCAGCAGCAGTGTTATTTGTAATGGTGATAATCCTTTACTGAAGGATTTAAGATGCAGTGGAGTTTCCAGAAAACAGCTTGATAAGTGAATAAAAGAATAAGAAGTACTAATAATGATAATAATAATAATAATAATAAGAAGAAGAGAGTGAAGAGTAATGTGTATAAAACAGTGCTGTGACTAGTACTACTGCATGGTATAGAAACCTGGGCAGTAAAGGCAGAGCAGATGAGAAAGCTAAAGGTGATGGAAATTAAGTGCCTGAGAAGAGTGGTTTGACACACACTGTGGGAGAGACAAAGAAATGAGGACATAACAGCAGAAGCCAATTAGCTCCAATTGCAGAAAAGGCCAAAGAGAACAGATTATGGTGGGTCAGGCACATGTGCAGAAAAGCATAAGACAGTCTGGTGAAGAAGATTTGGGACAGACAGGAAGATGGTGAGAGGAAACAAGGGCATCCAGCAAAGGGGTGGATGGACTGTGTAAGAGAGAATCTGTGGCAGTCAGGCAAGAGTGTCTAAGAAGGCAGGAGTGTGGCACTGAATCAAGAGAGATGGTGACAGTTAACACAACACCCCAACCCCATGTAGAAAAAATGAGAAGAAGAGGGTTAATGATTATGATGAGCTGGATAAGAAAATAGTCAGCATTCCACCACTATACAGAAGTTGGATCAGTGCTAACACTTTGAGACACCTGCCAGGATGTTCTTCGTGTTTCACTGTTGCAGTCATTACAATTGGGTTATCCTGCTGGCAGGCTACCCTCAGTCGGCCTGAATTCCAAAGTCTAGGTCCGGCATCGGTTGCTGTCGCCTCTTCTCTGACGTCAGTGCACCAGGGGTATAAAAGATGCAGCCGACGCCATTTTCTTCAGTCTTTCTTGCCGCGCGGTTCCCGAAGCAAAAGCAGTTTGCAAGTGCCAGTCGGCCGACTCCTGAGATTTTCGTGTTCGAATTTCAGATCCAAAGTCTTCACTAAAAGCTAAGTACCTCATTGGGGAAACTTTTTTCTTGCTCCAGACCGATGTCAGAAAAAGTTAATAATTGCATTTCTTGTGGGAAGCAAATACCTCATAAGGACTTTCATTCTTACTGTATTCTTTGCCTAGGCCCTGACCATGACGTTGCTAGTTGTCGGTTTTGTGCAAGATTTAACCAACGCACTATTAAGCGTCGGTACGATTTTGCATTTCACTATTTTGGCAGAAGATTTAACTATACAATGTCGTCGGATAGCCATCCGACTACCGGAATTCACAAGAAACGCAAGGAAAAGGACAGGCATCCGAGGTCCAAAACCGATGACGAGGCTTCTTCTAAGCCAGTCGCCGGTTCTCAGTGAGGTGCCTTCGCAGCCCCTGATGACCGCTACTTTAGACTCGCAGGCTGCTACTGACACCCACGTGGAGTCAACCAGGCCGCTGGAAGCTCAAGGTATTGGACCTTCAGAAACTATTCCCTCAGATGGGTCTGGAGCCGTTGAGCAGGCATCGGCTTCTGAGGGTGTTTTCAGACCTATTCAATTATATGTTAAAACGATTTCAGCTTCAAAGGCAAAGACTACAGCACCTTTAAAGACAAAGAAACAAGTACAACAGCCTCATGGACAGGCCTCCATGCCTAAAAAACAGATGCTCAAAATGGCCGAAGACCTAATTACTTTGATCAGGGGTTCCCATCCCCCTCCTGATAAGAGGCCTAGGCAAGAGACAGAATATGAATCTTCGGATCAGGTTTCCATTTCATCTGATTCCTCTTCTGATCAGGAATACTCTCTTCCTCCCTATGAGGATTCTGATGCTGAAGAATCAATCCCTTCAGCCTCTCCTCCTGAGGATTATTCTTTTGGGGAAACTTTACATACCATGAGGGAGCATTTCCACTGGGAGAGCCAAGATTATTTAGAATCTAAGAAAAGGCTCAGAGACTTCTTTTTACTACCACAACACAAGCCCCTAGCTACTCCTCCTGTGTTAGACATTGTAGATGATGCATTTTCAGAGTCCAGTCTGACCCCTAACTCCTTACCTCCAGCTCCTGTTAAGCTGGACAGGTACTACAGGGTTCCTGACTCTCATAAATTTATTTTCAAAAACCCTGCTGCTGACCCAGAAACTATCTTTCAGGGTCCCAAAGGGGTCAAGGCTTCCACTGCAAAAAACCCTACTCCCTCTGACAGGGATTCTAGGGCACTGGACAGATGGGGAAAAAAGATTTACACTTCTGCTACCCTGGCTATAAGGGCTTTAAATTGTCAGTTTCATATGCTCAAATATCAGCAAAATATTATGTCACTGCTTAAACAAAAATGTTGATAAATTCTGAATGTGCAGAAAACAAACAAACGCAGAAATTATTGCATGCAGCTGAACAAGCTGGAAAGCATACTTTGCAATGTGGTTTTGATTCTCTGGAGGCCTCCTGCAGGGCCGCAGTTATGATTTCTGTCATTAGGAAGCATGCTTGGTTAAAGGAACAAAATCTACCTGATCATGTTAAAGCAAAATTATTAGATGCTCCATTACAGCATGATATTTTGTTTGGTGTTAAAGCAGAAGAGGTGCTAAAGACAATGGAGGACAAAGCTGAATCTATGGAAACAGTCAAGGATTTCTTACAGGTACAGCCACCAAGATTTAGCAGACACTGGTCTACAAAGAATTGGTCCTTTCCAGTGTCAGACAGGCCACAAAGGGGCAGATACAGACACCCTAGAGGCAGATCCCAGCCCCAAAGTTCATACAGGCCTAAACAATGGGGTGCTTCTACCTCCAAAACTGGAGAAGACAAATCACAGCCATACAGGAAACAGTCCCAATGACTTCCCCCTGTCTGCGCCAAACACTTATCTTCTGGCAGCACCTTTAGGGTGAAAACTAGCACTTTTTTTCTCAAAGTTGGCACATAATAACCCAGGACAAATGGGTCTTAAACAAAGTGTCACAAGGCTACAAGTTTCACTTCCATACACTGCCAAGGGCAAACGGTTGGCTAGACCTGCCAAAACATCAATGGGCAGAGGCACAAAAACAAGTCTCATCCCTCATGGACATCAGGGCCATTCAGCAAGTACCAGAGCAAGACCAGGGACAAGGATTTTATTCAAGACTGTTCTTGGTACCCAGAAAGGACAAAGCCTGGAGACCAATACTGGACCTATCTATTCTAAACACATATCTGGATATTCCAAAATTCAAAATGTTGACTCTACAGCAGCTTCTGCCCATGTTGGGCAAGAAGGCTTGGCTTGTGACTTTAGATCTAAAAGAGGCATACCTGCATGTCCCAATCAGACAAACATGCAGAAGATACCTCAGATTCAAAGCTGGCTCGATGCACTACCAATTCTCTGCACTGCCGTTTGGCTTATCTACTGAACCCAGGGTCTTCACAACGTGCCTGGCACCAGGAATTGCATTCTGCAGACAAAGAGGAATACAAATATATCCTTACTTGAACGACTGCCTCATTCAAGCAGAGAACAAGGACATTCTACTACAGTATCTGGCGTTTGTAAAGAGATTACTACTATGCCTAGGGTACACAGTCAACGAACAGAAATCAAAACTAGTACCCTCTCAAGAGATAATATTTCTGGGTGCAAGCTTAAATACAACTGCCCAGATGGCTTATCTCATGCCAGACAAACTATTTCAAACTGTTGGCAACAAAGGCCCACTTATCTGCAAGAAAAATTCTGCAGGCTTTGGGCTTCATGGCATCCTGCATTCTACTAATTCCATATGCAAGACTGAATATGAGGAAACTTCAATGGTACCTAAAAAGTGTTTGGACTCAACATTGCCACAACCTGGAAACAATAGTTACTCTCATTCCCTGCCTGCAACAGGAGTTTCAATGGTGGGCGAAGGCCTGACACCAGAACAAGGGACAGCCATTCACTCTACCCCCAGCCACACAGGCATTAACAATGGATGCATTGGATTATGCCTGGGGAGCCCACATGGCAGAAAAATGAATTCAAGGCACATGGTCCGCAAACCAAATGCATCTACATATCAATCAAAAAGAGATGCTAGCTGTTCAAAATGCCCTGACAGCCTTCAAGGACGTACTTCATCAGGGACAACTACTGATAAAAACAGACAACACCATGGTCATGTGGTATATAAACAAGCAGGGAGGCACTCATTTCTTACCCCCTTTGCAGACTAGCCATGACTTTGTGGGACACAGCACTGTCTTACCAAGTACATCTGCAGGTGCAATTCCTGCCAGGAAAGACAAATACTCTGGCAGACGAACTAAGCAGAAACCTCATGGATCCCCACGAGTGGAAATTGGATCCACAAGTCTTCAGCATGGTAACAAGGAAATGGGGATGTCCGGACATAGATCTATTTGCCTCACCTCACAACTGCCAACTAAAGAGATTCTGCACAAGGTCTTATCACAGACAAGCATGGAAAGTGGATGCCCTATCTTTCAGCTGGAAAAACTTAACAGTATATGCCTTTCCTCCTCTGCCTCTCCTCCCCAAGGTACTCCTAAAGGTCAGGCAGGAGCAAAATGATACTGATTGCCCCAGACTGGCCACGCCAGTACTGGTATCCAATCCTAAGGAGCTTGTCTCAGTGCCCAGCCTGGACCTTATCTCAAGTGCCTCATCTACTGTCCCAGCAGAACAATCAAATCCTGCACAGCCAACTCAAGACCTTAAATCTGGCAGCATGGCGGATAATGTAATCATACAAAACCCACTTCTCACTAAAGCGGTGATGGGTGTTATTTTGGAGGCCAGGAGGTCTAGTACTAGAAAATCCTATGCTGGAAAATGGAAGAAATTCTGTGCTTGGAACCAGGCACAAGGAATTGACACAGCTGTACCAAATATTCCTCAGATTTTACAATACTTGACTGAGATGCTGGACAAAGGCCTATCCGTTTCATCTATAAAAATGCATGCCTCTGCCATTTCAGCTCATTACAATACAGAGCCACCAATCTTTTCTCATCCTTTATTAAGGCAGTACCTCAGAGGGGCCAAAAATTTAAGGCCTCCAAGGAGATCACCAATACCTGCTTGGGACCTCAATTATGTCTTGGAAAAACTCATCCTGCCTCCTTTTGAGCCAGCTGCTACAGCTGATATAAAGTTTTTATCTTGGAAAACAGCTCTGCTCCTAGCAATAACTTCTGCAAGATGAGTCTCAGAGCTACAGGCACTCATAGCTGTGGAACCTTTTATCATTTTTTATCCAGACAGGGTTTCTCTGAGGACAAACCCGACATTTATACCTAAGGTGGTGTCCAGTGTGACCCTTAACCAAACTATTCATCTGCCTACCTTTTATCCAAACCCACAGAATAAGGGGGAGAGAATTCTGCATTCTTTGGACATACACAGACAGCTATGCTTCTATTTGAACAGAACCAAAGCTTTCAGAAAGACAGAGCAATTACTAGTGGCATATGCTGCAGGATCACAAGGAAAGGCTATCTCAAAGCAGACTATTTCAAAGTGGATAGGCCACTGCATTCATTTCTGCTATTCTCAACATGGCAAGCCAGTACCTAAGGGCATTAGGCCACATTCAACCAGAGCAGCAGCAACTTCAGCAGCCTTCCTCAGGGGAGTACCAACCAAAGACATTTTAGAGGCGGCTACTTGGAGTTCAGTGCACATCTTCACAAAGCACTATCACTTACCACTCTACTCTAAATCCAGGGCAGGCTTTGCCACTGCAGTTCTGTAGGGCCTAATAGCCACCCCTAATGCTATTTAGCTCCAGCCTCCCAACCTTAGCTTTGGGATTCAACCCAATTGTAATGGCTGCAACAGTGAAACACGAAAAACATAGTACAGTTGTGTACACTTACCATAAATGTAGATGTTCGAGTGTATTCACTGTTGCAGTCCAGGTTACCCACCCACCATCCCCCATTTCTTTGCTGGAACTTATCTGTACTTCTCTATTCTATACAACCTATGTGGTGTGTTTGCTTGTAGATGAAGGCAAAATATATACTTTGGTGCATGCATGTTTTATTGACATATTTTAGCCTACCCTTTTGGGGGCACCTGACATCTGGGGCAAGAAAAACTGAAGAAAATGGCGTCAGCTGCATCTTTTATACCCCTGGCGCACTGACTTCAGGGAAGAGGTGACAGCAACTGATGCCGGACCTAGACTTTGGAATTCAGGCCGACTGAGGGTAGCCTGCCAGCAGGATAACCCAATTGTAATGAATGCAACAATGAATACACTCGAAACATTTACACTTATGGTAAGTGTACACAACTGTACTTTCTCACACTAGTCTCAGTATATTTAATGTTTCATTTCTTTGTTTTTCAGTTGTTTTAAAATCTAGTATATGTTAAGGTATGTTGTTCATGTTGTGGACCAAGTGCAAGTAACATACATTTGGAGTTGAATCCGTCCTCCTTACCACATACAGTACCAAATGAAACATTTTTTTATGCTGAGACTGTGTTGTTTTGCACTGGATGGCCTTCTGATTTTTTGGTAACCATTTGAAATGTCAGGACTCAGTAAAAGATTGGACTTGTATATGCTAAAGATGAAATGCCATTTCTCAGACTATTCCCTTTTCTCCAAGGTGTAGCAGTCTCAGAGTTTGTATATAAGTTCAGGGTACGTAGGAGCTTGCCCCCACAGGGGGGTGCAGGTGGGCTCGCCCCCCCCCCCCCCCACAAAAAAAAAGTTTAAATTAGAAGAGAGTTTTGTGACTTGGTCTTCTCCTGTGTTTTCAGTCATTTATTTGAGCTTGTCGGCAATTGGCATTTCAAGTGCTGACATCTTAATAGGGAGCCAATTTTTTCCAGGGCTTAAAATACCTGCCATAACATCATGAAAGACTGAACCAGTAATGCCTCATTACCTAAATTAATGTAAAAGCTACTCTACTTCCTTGCTCAATGAATCAACACTAGTTTCTTACTTTTTAGAAAGACAGGCGGCAGGATTCACGAAGGCTTGCACGGAGTCTAAGAGTAGTGTAAGACTCCATGCAGCCTTCGCGATCCAGGAACAACCCTAAAGTCCATGTAAGAGACCAGCTAAAATGTCTCTTACACAGAGTGGGCGTGGATATGCTAATCACCTCACTTGCAGCTGAATAGCATGCAAATGAGGTAGATTAGCGATCCAGGAAGCCCAAAGCAGCCCGTGTAAGAGCCGTTTTAGCTGCAGAAATGTACTCAGTTGACAACTGAGTATGTTTCTGCAAAAACCACAATGGAGCCATGTCAGCTCCAAATAAAGGGTGCATATGTGTCAGGCAGCATGCCAATGGCCAAATATGTGGCCATTGGCAAGGTACCCAGATGCACATATTAAAAAAAATATATATATATTTTTTTCGGCGATCTAAACCCAGCGCAGCCCCGCGCAAATGGGCTGAGCTGTATAAAACATAAAAATAAAGGTTATAAACCCACAAATGTGGGTTTTATGCAATACATGGGTTTACAATGCAGGGACCAGCAGAACAAAAACAACATGGCCACCGTTTAGTGGTTGCTAAGGGGGGAAGCTGAGTCTAAGACATGTAAGTAAGCATTAGTAGGCAATCTGACGCAAATGAGTGTTAGGATACTGAATTCCACTGTCACATAGCAAATGAGCACATTCTGAGTAGTGTAAGAGTTACATAAGGGGGAGGAACAGAGTAGGAGATAGGTGACATCACAGGGGGGAATGGCAGAAAGAAATGCAGTTCATTGGAGGTCAGTGTTACATGACAGATGTCAGACACATATCATGGCAAGAGGAGTGCCACAACATAAGCATGGGAAAGTCAAGAAATGGAAGGTGTACACTGTTGCCTACACCAAAGTTTCTTGCTGGGCGTGCATACACACGTGTGCACGCCATGAAGCGCGAGTAGGGCAGTGTGCATGCATGTAAGGCAGACTGAGCATGTGGGAGCGTGTTGGTAGATGTTTAACACTGTTTGCGCGGGTGTGCGCGCGTGTAGAGCAGATTGAGCATGTAGGAGCCTGTTGGCAGACCTGTAACACTATTTGCGTGAGTGTGCACGCGTTTTAACCCAAATAAGCAGATTCTGAACCGTGTAAGCATGTGTGCGTGCGTGTAAGCCACTGTGAGCATGTTTCTGCTGGTATGCACGCTGCTCCCCCCTGAGGAAACAGAAAGGAAAAAGGAAGCAACAGAATCCGTAGGAAGCTAGCAGGGAATACTGCTGGAGCTAGCAGGTGAAAACAATTAGAAGCAGGCAATTACACAGGCAGAATAGTAGCCCAGCCCAGCACTTAAAACTCTGCAAACAGCAGTGCAGGATGTTTCTCTCAAGAGACACTGCAAGACAGGAGTAAGCTATTAGAAGTGAAAACTGAAAAAGCTGAACTCAGAGCAGAAATGTTAGGGGCTGCCATAGCTGTCATAATGAGACAGGCGACTTGCTGAGGGTGGTGACAATGCAGATGGTGCCAGACAACCCACAGTGAGGAGACGGAGAAGAGTGTACAGGCCCAGGGTCACCTACCACGGGTTACATAAGCTGGAGATAGTAGAGCGCTATAGAGTGGACAGAGACCTCCTGCAGCAAATAGTTGAGCTGTGCAGGCCACGCCTCACACACAGAACCAACAGAGGGGAACCCATCCCAGTGGAAACCAAGGTATGTGTTGGCCTAAGAATACTAGCAACAGGTACCTTCCAAAGACCAACTGGTGATATGATGGGGATATCACAGGCATCAGCGTCCAGGGTACTGCACCAGTTCCTGGATGCCATGTCAGCACATGTCGGTGATCATGTATATTTCCCCAATGCCCGTGAGATATTGGCCAGCAATATGCATCTCTTCCAGCAAATAGCAGAATACCCTGAGGTAGTGGGTGCAATAGACTGCACGCACATATGCATCAAAGCACCAGCCGGTGAGCGGGGTAGGGCCTACATTAACCGTAAGGGCTTCCCCTCCATCAACTGCCAGGTCGTGTGATGCCCAGGGCATAATAATGAATGTGTGTGCTGGCTGCCCTGGGAGCTACCATGATTCCCACATCTGGCATTTGACGCAGCTGTACCAGACATTTGCCAATGGGGACATCCCACACGGACACCTAGTGGGGGATGCAGGTTATGCACTGGAGCCGTGGCTGATGACACCCATCAGAAACACGCACACACCTGAACAGGAACGCCATAATGAGGCACACGCACAAACACGTAATGTAATAGAGCGTGTGTTTGGGCTGCTCAAGTCACGGTTCCGGTGTCTGGACACATCTGGTGGAGCCTTGCAGTACACACCAACTACATGTACCCAAAATGTCATGTTATGTGCTATGCTACATAATATGATCTTGCGAAAACAGCTGCAGCAGGACCAGCATAGGGCTGGGCCAAACAGCCCCCCCATCATTGCCAAGGCCATCGCAGGCAGAGCGTGACTCGGAGGAGGAACAACCTGAGCCTGCCTCAGTAGGCAGAAGGAGGCGTGCCCAGTATGCCCTGGCCTTGGCAAAGAGGCAATGCATAGCACATACACTGACTCAGTAGGAACCCTGGGAATGATACCCCCTCTGACTCACTCAAATAATAGCAGGGATGCCTAAAATGACATGACCTGCTCACAAAAATGTACAGGGAGTGTAATATGTGCATCCAACAGAGGCAGCCCTGCAGCACCACCTGAGGCATGAATCAAGTCACGGTTCCGGTGTCTGGACACATCTGGTGGAGCCTTGCAGTACACACCAACTACATGTACCCAAATTGTCATGTTATGTGCTATGCTACATAATATGATCTTGCGAAAACAGCTGCAGCAGGACCAGCATAGGGCTGGGCCAAACAGCCCCCCCACCATTGCCAAGGCCATCGCAGGCAGAGCGTGACTCGGAGGAGGAACAACCTGAGCCTGCCCCAGTAGGCAGAAGGAGGCATGCCCAGTATGCCCTGGCCTTGGCAAAGAGGCAATGCATAGCACATACACTGGCTCAGTAGGAACCCTGGGAATGATACCCCCTCTGACTCACTCAAATAATAGCAGGGATGCCTAAAATGACATGACCTGCTCACAAACATGTACAGGGAGTGTAATATGTGCATCCAACAGAGGCAGCCCTGCAGCACCACCTGAGGCATGAATGCTATGTGTTAAGTAATGTAACACCATGTACTATATGCACACCTGAGGACCATGACTAACATTCTACCCTCACCAAGCATCATGCCACAATATGACAATGAGATGATCAATTGCAATAATTGGCTGAAGTATTGCAGTTAGTCAAAGGGGATCCAATGTGTGCCAGCCTGGGATGACATGCTTAGCATGACATGATGCTCCACCTGCTAGGACTGGTGTGCACCTATCAGTGCAGGCCGTATGGATACTGGCAAAGACTGTTTTTACCCACAGCATGCCCTGAATAGGTAAGGCTCAAAACACAAACCTACCTCCATAGGTATCAGAAGGGATAAGAACCTAGATGTAATGCTACCCAATGCCAGAAGTCTAAACAGCAAGATGCATGCAGCCTAAACTCACCCAGTATGGAGAATGTTGATATCTGTGCTGTAACAGAAAACTGGGTCAAGGCTCACAACAGCACCCTAACACTACCAGGTTACACCTCATACTGTGCTGCACAGCCTCAAAACATGGAACAAGCTACAAAAGGAGGGTGACTAGCATTAATTGTCAAGGATAACCACCCCCCCATGTTGGTACCACAACATGAAGCAGCATGGACTAGCCATGGTCAAGTAACAGTGGCTAAAATTGCCTCCCAATTTATAGCCTGCTACAGACTACCATCACAACACCAGGAACTGCACCTGGCCTATGTTGGAATGCATGAATATATCAAGTCCTCCAAACCACATTATATTGGGTGACTGAAAATACCCAGACATAGACTGGGAGCATTATACTAGCTCCAACACTGTAGGACAAAAGTTCATAGAATCCATAAACCAAAATGCCCAGGAACAACATAACACTCCCACAAGAGGGGTAAGCATACTGGATGTGATAATCAGCAACATGGGTACTGGACGGCAAGATGAGAAGTGTATTGCTCACTGGTAAGACCAGACCATAGAGTAATCACACTGGATATACACATCCTGACCACAGTCCCTGGCCAGAAAATCACAGTGAAAAACATGTGTAAAGCAAAAGTTGCACTCCTCCAAACTGATGTGGAATCCATTAAAGGCCCTGTGCAGGTGCAAAATATGGGCCACACCTCAGAACCTGTTATACAGGCATTCCATGAACACTGCCAGGAATGCTTGGATTATGCAATTCTAAATTAAAATAAGACACAATGCCATACACGCAGGCATCTGGCATGGTGGACTCCAGCCATTACCAAACCATGCAAGAGAATGAGGAAGCTACTACAGAGCAAACATAAAAAAGAAGTAATCACTGATCAGTAGTATGGCAATAAAATATGTCCACACATACAATCCACTAAGGCCAGCTACAACAAGTTGAATCTGTGAATCTTGAGGCAATGTTACACCTGCCCCAAGTACACAGACAATGCTCAACTCCCCCCAAGAAATACAAATATATGTGAGAGATGCAACCATTTATCCAAACTGGAGGCTGAGCTCCCTCAACTCAGTACTCCCAAAACTAGTCAGGAGGAAAAGGTAACCACACACACCACAAACCCAGTCCCACATAGACCTATGACAACTGCAAACCAAAGACATAAACACAGAAAAACATTCCCGGAGGCCCGAATTACAAACACACCACACCAACAGAGACCTCCAAAGCAGACACCCAATCAAACAACCTCCAAACATAGCACATGCAACACATAGTACACAAAGCTGGTGTGCCAAACAGTCACAGGCCAGAAGGAGAAACAACATGCCTGATACAGTTGTAATAGGTGACTCCATAGTGAGACATGCTGCTGTCCCGCACACCAGACTGAACAAGGGAAAGGGTACAGTAAGCTGCCTGTAGGCTGCTACAATACACCACATAACACAAGTATGCAGGTCACCCCAAAGCAAGTAAAAATATGATGCAGTCATAGTCCATGCTGGTGTGAATGACCTGAGATGTACCTCCCCGGACTACATGAAAAGAGACATAGATGAGCTCTCCGATTATGTAGTCCAGGCTGGTATGACACTGACCGTTTGCAGCATCCTACCCTCACCAAGAATGATGCCACAGTACAAACACAGAATGATCAGTTATAACAAGTGGCACAATTGCTGGTGTCATTCCAAGGGGATCCAATGTCTGTCTGCTTGGGATGTCATGCTTGACAAGCCACGCAGCTGTTCCAGGGATGGCTTGCACCTGTTACCCCTGGGCATCTGGATATTGGATAAGGATTTTGCCACATCCATAGAGCCTTTCATAGGCAAGGCTGAAAAGACTAACCCACCACCCTAGAAAACATAAGTGGAAAGAAACATAAGGGTAATGCTGACCAATGCCAGATGTGTAAACCTCAATATGCATGCTCCGGAGGCCCTCCCCAGTATGGAGAACATCGATGTCTGTGCAGTGTCAGAAACCTGCTGCAAGCCTCCTGACAGCACACCAGCACTACCAGGTTATACCACATATCCCCC
>NC_056730.1:355619073-355682369 GCF_019279795.1 Protopterus annectens | reverse complement strand
ATATGTATCTACATATATCTATATCTGTATGTGTGTATTACATATATATGTTTGTACATATTCTATCTATCTACATCTGTCTATGTATTCCTACATCTCTCTCTATGTATGTATGCATATTATATATATATATATATATATATATATATATATATATATATATATATATATATATATATATATATATATATATATATATATATATATACATACATATTTTGACATACATACGTATCCATATGATAGATACATATCAACATGTTTGTTTACCATACTGTATACACACACTAACATACTGCTAAACATACATAACTGTGAAACCTACTTTGTACATTGCACTTCAACCTACATTCAACCTACATTGATATGTGCACATAGATGCTCTCACATACAAATGTATGTACAGCCTTCACTGATAGTTGCTGTATGTCCCCTGCCCTTTGCACATCTTCATATACATATGGATACAGACCAATGACACATATGGAGGGTTCACAGTATGTAGACCTTTATAGTATTACTTTGCATTACCTGTGTTTGTCACAGCTGCTTGTGTTGCCATCTAGTTTTGTGTCCTGCTGCTCCACTTGCCAGTTGTCAGCTTTCAGGTGGCTGTTGCTGACCAGTTTAGTTTGTGTATGTTTAATTTTGTTTTTCTCTCTCTGTCTCTGTCTCTCTCTCTCTCTGTCTCTCACTTCCTCCTCAGGGTGCAATGAAAGTATTGCATGTGTGGACTGGGAGTACAGCATGCTTTTGTAGGTATCTGCATATGTCCATGTGATGGCCTCTGCACCAATTGTTAGCCAGCATTTGCTAATTGCATGCAGCCAGTTGTGTACTGATTGCAGTTCTCACTGTGATTTCAGAACAGTGCTATAAAAAGGTATGTGAGATAGGCGTAGCCCTTTCAGATTTTAAGGGCAGAGACCATGCTGGTATGCTGTGGATAATGTTCTGTGAGTGTAAAGGTTGGTATCTCTCTCATATTTCCAGCTGTGTTGTAGATTAACATTTCTCCATTCATTTCTCCAGTTTTCTGTACTAACTGTGTGTGTACACTGACACCTACGACTACTACTACTGTTAATGTGTGTGTGTGTGCTTTCCTGTGGGACATGTGGTGTAACTGGTGTATAGCAGTGGCTCTTGCACTTTGTTGCTATGGCTTCAATATTTGCCCTTTACAGTCACTACTTGTATGCCTGCTAGGTGTCCTGACTGCTGTGGCTTTCCTATTTTCCATGTACATTCACACCTTGGAATGCTTGCTATATCTGCTAGGGTGTTACAGCATGTAGTGTGGTCTGGCCATGGTGTGGGCCTTGATATCTATTAGGGTATTTGAGTATGCTGCTGAGCAGGCCCCAGAGACTCTCAGGTGCATCTGTTATCTGCCTCATGGAATGGTACATATCAGTGGGATACACCCATTAAATTGTCTGGTATGCTGCAGTTGTGACTGTGGGATAGCATGAGCATATGTATTACTACACTTTTTCTGCCATGCAAGTGGTGCATACTTTTAGGACTTCATAGTTACCATTGCATGTGTTGTAACACCTTTCTGCCTAATGTTTGTGCATTTCACATGGAGTCTGTGGGGCATTCCTGTAACTCAGTCACTGTTGCTATGTCTAGGCTCTTAACTATTCAAATATGGTGGTGTCAAACCTCTCATGTGTACACATATTTGCAGGTTGTCCACATTTCTGCCTCATATTTTGGTCAATATCTTATGCACAGCTTTTTCTGGAAAATCACTCTGGGCTCAAGTCAGAATATAGTGACAAACATTTAAGTTTTAGACTTCATACCCTTCCAAACATCCCACAACATGCAGAACCTGTTACTCTCTGAACTGTCTAAGTTTGTTGTAACATTATTTGTAATGTGTCCCTGGTTTTGGCCCTTTGCTCCACATATTTTATTACTTGGTCTGGATGTGTTCCTGTAAGAGGTTGTGGGGTATGGGCAGTGATTATCCTGCTGTGAGTATGTGTGTGGCTTGCAAGGTTCTACAGCGACATTATTACCTACTAGCTACCAACTAGCATGGCTGTTTCTGTTCACACACTACTATCATAGATATCCACTAGATTTGACAGTAAATATACATGACATGCTTTGTGTACTACACATCCTATATTCCCTTTATATTCATTCCTACTATTACATGATATATTTATTTTAGCACAATGTTCTTGTATAACAGTCATGGCTTAGTGGTAAGTCATGCAGACTAGTGTTTCCTAGGTTCAGGACTGACAGTGGGATTTTATTTTGCTTTTGAACTGACTACAGGACCTGTCAATCAGAGTGACTAAGGCACTTTTAAGCAGTTGTAACCGGGTTAGCGCTGGTTTGCGCAGAGCTCACACATGCGCACTGGCATTTAGCTCTGCACACACCTGCTTACAACCGCTTAAACGTGCTTACTCTTGCGCACACCCGTGCTATTTTCTTTGAAAGAAGGAAAACAAGCTCGGGTTTTGCAGGAGGGATGTAGGTAAGGCCCAAAGCTTCCCATTTCTTCATCAGCAACAGCTGTGCATATGTATGTAATTTGCTGTTACATTTGAAACCTTCCACCCCTGAGAGAGGTGTCAGGACAACAATAATACTTGTTGTACAGCCAATTGTAATTGATAGTTTCCATGTCCAGCAGACATATGTGCGGAATGGGCAGCTATGTATGGGGCGTAATTTTTTTGTGGGTACAGAGTGCCCTTTTTTTTTTTTTTCAGGTGAGAGTGGTATGTCAGGTGAAGGAAGTCGGTATACCTGGGGAGGTAGGTTAGGTAGGTCAACAGACAAGACAAACAAGATGCATACAGGGGTGGTGTATGACATGTGTGGGGAGGTTACACAATTGATGGGGATGGAGGTTTGGATATCCAGAGCCCATGAGCCCACAGATGGCAACAGTGGAACTGATATCCCCACCCATGGGCAGTTGCCACTGTTCCTTCACTGCCCAGGACGGGGCTGTGCTGGGGGCTGTGTAGGCCGGGCAACAGGCATGCCCGTAAGTTGTGCCATCTGTGCCTCAAGCTGGCGTAGGGGCCCAAGAACAGAGTCCTGGATCTCCCTACGCACCACAGTCCGGATGCTACTGAGGGTGAGTGGTGGTTCTCCTCCGGCCATGCTAGCAGAGGGGGGACGGGCCCCATCCCCTGCAGTGCTTCCACCCACAGGTGGCACAGGGCCACCGGAGGAGGGTCCAGACTGGGCACTAGTGCCAGGTGCACTCGCCAACTGAGGTGGGAGAGGTGGGTCCGCTGGAACCCGCCTTCCCTGTCGTCCTATGTTTTGCATTATGCCATGACAGTTTGGGTTAGTAACATACAATACCATTCGCAATTAGTTGTAACAGCATGCATTAGTATTCCCATTAACCAAACACCCAGATATTCACACCATTGAACAACAAGCATAACACATGCATAATTGGAACAGCAATACACAGTCCAACAACATGCAGGGTTGATTGATGGCAACAGGCCATCAGGTTTGGATGTATGAACAGGGCAGATGCATCAACGTACATGCAAATATTTATGACCCAACAGGACAAATGTCCAGGGGTGTTGATTGTGATGGGCACATACCAATTTCACATGGAATGGATTATATGTGGTTATAGGGTGGGGTGAAGAAAATAATATTAACACCTTTGAATACCAATACATATGCTGTACATTTCTAATAGCTACAGATATATACACACTACTGTTCTAACTACAGTTTCCTATATGATAACTACTTCAATTTGGTGATAGGACTGTTACTGCTACATCAATATACATTTTATTGTTATTCATACACGTTCATATCTGGCTTTGTTCAGCTACATCATCCTGCTACATTTGCTTTATATAGCTATAGACAACTGTGGATGTTTGATATTTCAGACAATCATACTATCTGCATATTGCAGACTGAGAGCAACATATCCAGATTTTGGGATACACATTCCAGCTGCAGCAACACTTTGAACACGTTTCAGTTTGGTTCTACTTGTCACATTCATTTCATTCTGTACTGACTGCAGTATACTTTATTTAGGGGTTATTACTACTTTATTGGTGGATTCATAACTCTTTCTCACACTCTCTCACTTGTTTTCATTTTACTCTTCAGGATGGTACTTACTTCTAGGCTTTATTGACATGTTTTACCTGTAGTTATTACAATCCTTTCCAGCAGTCTCACTTCTGTCATGTTTCAGTATTTCAACAGGGATATATTTCACACATGTGATTTGCTCATCTGCTGCAGCTGTACGTTTCGGCCGGCTGCAGGTTGTGTACTATTATATTACAGGTGGGGCATCTTAATTTCAGACTTTATTTCAGACATTTTCATTTTTCTGTTTGGATTACAGACTGCAACACACTTTTGTAATCAAGCAATACTTGCAAACACTTTTACACTGTTACTTGCACATTTTATTACTTAGTGACTACACTGCACTCTTTTGCTAACTGTCATACTTTTATATTTCTTTACAGTTACTGGGAGTGGATTACTGACCTGCCTGGTGGCGCAACCGCACTAGCCTATCGCCATAGGCTCTGCGGTTCGCAGAACAGACACCTGCAGCTGTAATATAAATGAAGTAATATTGGAATACACATTTCCATAATATCAGCTAATTTAATTTCTTACATACATAATTAAATGTAACTTACTCAGTAGTTGGGCGTTGGGCACTTGCCAGGCTTCCTGGATCCAAAGGTTCAATTGGTCCTGCTTGCGTCTCTTCAGGTCCACATGGTGGTGACAGACCTGCTCACCAGTCCTTGGAATCCCTGTGGCACTGGTGAGATCATGAGCCAACCGGTCCCATGCCTCAGCCCTATATGCTCCCCACAGGACCTGGCCCTGCATGAGTTGGGCCTCATGATTGTGGACTAGGAGCCAGACCATGTATCTGGACTCCTCAACGCCCCACCTCTGTGCTCGAAAGCAACTACCCTCTCCTACTCCTGACATTCTGGCTGCAAGTCAGTTCTGCAATCGTTTATGCTGTGTATTCCCGCCTATGGGGCTTATATATGCCATTTTTCCCGCACTTGTCTGTGATTGGCCATTTTGGAATTGTATCAACTTCACAAAACCTGCTTTGTCATGCTCCACTTTCTATTCATTCCTATATATTGGCTATTACTGCATTTCTAAGTATACCTGTTGTGGCTTAGTGGTTCAGTACCTTGACTATAGTGCATGGTATCCTGGGTTTGAACCTGGGCACTGCTTTTTATATTTTATGACTGTCTAGACAGGCTAGGGGGTGTGTCTGTGTAAAGGCAGTTTTGTTACAGCTTGCTCAACTTTGTCCTTCAGTTAGCTTGTTTGCGAGGTGCGCAGCTCCGTGCAAACGGGTTACGCTGGTTTACGCTTCATTTGGCTGTTAGCACGCATATTATGCTCAGCTCAGCTAGGGGCACACAGTTTCAGCGTGTTAAACCACTGCTCACCTACAGGCACTCATTTTGCACCTGATAAACCACTGCTCACCTACGGGCACTCATTTTGCACCTGTTAAACCACTGCTCACCTACGGGCAGATGCACTCACCTTGTTAAACTGTAGCTCAGCTATAGTCACATCTCACATTTTTTATTGTTTTCTTATCTCACATTTCTTCAATATAAATGGACTATTTCATTACATTTAACATAAAATATAATTTTATATGTGTACATATTTGTCAGGGACTTGTTTCTTGCTTATTTTACTAAAAAAAAAAAACTGATGTTGTGGGGGCTCGAACCATGAACGCCTGCGCTTCAGCCAACATCTCTACCACTACACTCTTGCTTCTTGGCTTACTTTGCATATTTAGTTCTTACATCCTTTTCCACTGACTGCTAACTGTGGCTGAGCTACGGGCACGCCCGCGCAAACGAGCGCACTCACGGGCAAGCATCTTTACGATTTAAAAAAAATATATAAGATGTTCATTTATATATTTTATGTTCATAGTCTGTGGGGGCATGTGTTGTGTTGTGTTTATTCACATTTCCATGGCCTCTGTCGTGGGTGTTTACTTTGGGCACTTTTACTCTTCTGGGGGCGTGTCCGCTTGCAGGACTCGGCCTACAGACACGCCCCCTACTGTCTTCCATGGACCGTGTTAGCCTTAGGTGTGATTCAGCATGCTCTCATGAATATGCAAAGCATGCTGACATCACTCCGTTTAACTGCAGCCTCCGTGTAAGAGTTATAACTCTTACACGGAGGCTTCGTGAATCCTGCCCAGGGTGTCAACTAGGACTTGCAGGTGGAAAATCTCTCACTGAAAATTAACAAGGGATGATGTAGTAGTGAAACCACTATGCAAGAAAGAATTGCTTCTCTTAAGAGCTATGTTGTTGTCTCTTACTGGTAATGTTTTGCAGTCATATGTAAACAATTGCCCAAGAACTACCAAATAATCATTTTGTATTTATGCTTACAGAAAATCCAGAGTAAATAGGATGAAACTGAAAAATCAAACAATGCACAATAATCTTCAAATTTTGCAAAACTCCTTGCAACCTTTAAATGAAGAGTATAACAGGACATGAAAGTAATTGTAAAACAAAGATGCTTCCAAAAGTGACCCATACACTTTAAGGATGTACGTCTACTTTCATGTCTATTCTACAAGTTTTGATATGTTTAACTGACTTGATTAAACTAAAGACGCAAACAATGCAAATGAGAATCTAGGAATAAATCTTATGCATCAAAGAATTAATCTGTTACTTCAAGGCTTTATAGTTCTGTCTGTCAGTTTATACATTTACTGGGGCAGAATTAAAGGGCAACAGCATTCAGATGTCAGGAGTGCCACATGCAAACAGAACATAATTTAAGTATTTCTTACAGTTGCAAGCCAGTGCCTGATCCTGCAATCTGTCTTTCTAACATTGAAAAGTATCATTGAGACTTTCTAGGAAACCTGATTTTACTTTCATTTTGGAATTTGTCTTAATTTGTGCTAAAATACCTCTCAGCTGTCCAGATTTTTGCAGAATGTCCAGATTTTTGGCCTGTTTCTCATAAAGTTTGTGCTTTTTAGCAAATCAGTGAGAAATAAAATCATCAAATAATGATAGACTTTTGAGTTTCAGATTTCATATCCTTCAGAAAAAAAGTATGATAACCAGTGGCGGCTGGTGACTTCAAATCACAGGGAGGCTGCAGGAGACAGCTGAATGGGTGGGGTCAATGGGAGGGGGTGTGGTCAACCAGAAAGGAGAGGGGCTATGCACAAAACCACAAAAAACTAACTTTAATTAAATACGCTGCCCTGGGTGGCAAACCATCATTATGAAAGTCCAATCAAGACAAAAATAAGTGTAGAAGAATAAACATATTTCAATGCATTGGCTGCATGACAGCTTACTTAATATCTAGATGGAAACAAAAGGTTGTGAGGCATGAAAAAATAAATTACTTTTTAAATACATTACTGGAATGCCAGTCAAAATCAAGTATAAGAAAAACCAGAAGCACTCAACTCAAACCACTTCTCCTTGCACTGCAGTCCTAATTATAATATATTCAGCTTTATTAAAGTACCAAGTAACATGCTGAAAGCAGAAATCTATGTGATGCCCCCACTTGTAAAAATGTTTCTTATCCAAAAAAGACCTGCTGCCTGACAACTTGTTTCATGGGGAAAACATGATAAAAGTAAAAAATGAAAAGCAAACAAGAAACAAGCTCAAGATACATTGCTTAAAGGATTACTGTACAGGTTATGGACCACACATGATTGGCATTCTGTTTAGTTTACGGATAAAGTCTGTAGAGATGACTGGAAGTCTCCAACAAGTGTAATGAGCTTTTTAAAATAATGGAATCCTGTCCTTTAATACCCAAGGCTTATACATTATCTAGTCAAGTATTCTCTGCATGGAAACAACCGAAAGGCTTTCAATGTTGGCAATTCTTTAACAGTATGCTTATTAAAGCTTACTTGCATCTTACGATCTCAGACAAGCTTACCTTATGGTCATTAAAGCATTGCTACTTAAAAACACAGAGCAACAGGCACTTTGTAATAAGCATAAATCAACAGTACAAAAATATGACAGAAACCAGACCATTCTGCAAAATCAAGGACAGATGAAAAGCCACTGTAGTACTTATGCAGTGTGTCCTCCCCATCCAAGGTAGATACAACTACTCCTTGCCTTGCTTGGACACATCCAGAGTCACTACATGGGGGGAGTGGAGTGCAATAAGCATGTCACAATTTGAAATCTCTCTGGCTGACTGTGATGGCCCTGACACATTTGTCATACCTCTCAACCTCAAGAGCAAGAAATCTGGACAAAGCCATACACAGAAGTGGGACAAAGGCCCAACAATAAGGACAATTTTTAAATATTGCTCTAATAAACTTAGAAAGATAATAGAATAGGTCTTGCATTAGTATGAATTTTCTGAAGGGTATAAAATCTGAAACTCAAATGTCTGTCATTTTCTAACTTCAGTCTTTATTGATGTCACTAATTTGCCAAAAAACACAATTTTATGAAAAATGGACAAAAACGTGATGCAAAAATATAAAATAGACACACAATACAGCTGCTACCTGTCAAAGAAGGGACACTTTAATATTAGTACTGCTACCTTGAGCAGCTGACAAAATATAAAAGAATCTACATGCATTTCAAGTAATCTATAACTTTGATTATTACAGTTATCTTAATTGTAAACCCTCCATGTTTTCTTCCAAAATTGCTATTTTGCAGAGGAATTATAAGGGGGAAGAGCAACATTTTGAGCCAAAGATTGGGGACAGTTGAGAGGTTGGCTATGCCTAATTCTATAAAGCAATTTATTTGCATGTACCTCTCAACCTGTTAATGCAGTAAATCTGAACAAGGCCAAATATATTGGGGGCACATATAAATTGAGACAGTTGATAGAACAGCTCTTACTTTAACATGCATTTTTCTGAAGGTTATGAAGTCTGAAACTTAGAGTGACTTCTGGCAAATCATTTAGGAATTAAAACTACAAATTTTATGAACAACAAACCAAAAATAAGAAGCAAAAATCTATTCATTCTTTGAAAATCTGGACAGTTGGGAGGTATAGTTCAGCTGGGCCTGTCTGAGTTTGCTGCCCTCCCCCCCCCTGACAAAATAATGGTTGAATGGAGCCTCTGCAGCCATTCCAATGAACCATTATACTTGGCTATTTCACTCCATTTACCATAAACACTAATGTGCATACTGCTTTACTTCTATGATGAGTTGGACTTCATTTGAAAGTTTTATTTTGTATTTTACAGCACAAACACTAAGTCATCTGTTAAACAAAGCAATGCAGTCTCAAAATGAAAACTTAGCATTAAAACTTCTCTGCCCTTGAAACTCACATTCATTGAAACAGCATTGAAACCCACATTCAAAGAAAATACATTTTGCCAGTGGCAGATAAAGATTAATTTTGGGCTGTTTTGAATCATAGGCTCCTGCATATGAAACATACATGTGCTCTTTGATACACCTTCCTCATTGTACTAAAATTATATTCCTTGTACAATACAGTACACTTGTTACAGGGTGTTTTAAATTTGTTTTGAACATTTTTTCCAGTAAGCAATGAAACAAACCATATGCACCCATAATGGCAAAACTGCCCAGTTGAGAACATTTATCATAAAAAGTCTACTCAGACTTCCACAGTCCACCATTATTAGTAAATATACACAATTCTACAGTCCACCATTATTAGTAAATATGCACAATTCCACAGTCCACCATTATCAGTAAATATGCACAATTCCACAGTCCACCATTATCAGTAAATATGCACAATTCTACAGTCCACCTTTATCAGTAAATATGCACAATTCTACAGTCCATTATCAGTAAATATGCACAATCTCTGAAGTCAGTCATCTAAATAATTCCACATTAAAGAAATCTGTAACTAATGAAGCGGTTGCTGCTAGCAATCACCTTTATATTTCATGGTTTCATCGAAAAATAAAGTGTCTGTTGCCCCTCAGGAATAAATTGCCTATATTACATTAAAAAAATGATAAGCTAGTAATAATATTGCAAGAGGAAATGGATGGCAAACTGATAACGAACTCATAGTTAGTATCTTCACCAAGGAGAACATTCTCAGTACGGCAGCATCTACCCCTTGTGGGAGTAGAACCCACAACTTTCTGCATCAAAAGCAAGCACACAGCCTGTTGTGCTATAGTATTAACTTGGCAAAGCATTAAACTTATATTCCCCTGCAGCTCTCAGTTCCTTGTAAAATCTACTCAATACTCAACTGCATCTCAACTTCGCAGCTCAAGAAAACTGGAAAAAGCCAAAATGTATTGGGGGGGGGGGGTCAAAAGCCCAAAAACAGGGACACATTAAACATTGCTTGTATAATCTTGGAAAGTTGCTAGAATAAAATGTTGTGTTGCCACCATATATTTTACTGCCAAGGTCCCCGAGCAAAAAACAGTCAGAGTAACATACCACTACGCCACATCAGCTGCTTTGTAAAAGAGAGGAAGACTGAAACTTAAATGGCTATCATTTAGTGAATTCAGTTCTCACCATAGCTGTCAACCTCTTAGTACAAAACACCTGGACAAACCCAGTAATGAGGGAATACAGCCCTCAAACTTATTCAGTGAATTCAGTTCTTGCCATAGCTGTCAACCTTAGCACAAAAACCTGGACTAAGCCAATAATGGGGAATACAGTCCCAAAAATAGGGACAAATTTAAAATATTCATCTTATAAACTTGAAAATTGCTAAAAAAAAGGTTGTGCTACTATGTATTCTGAAGAACATGAAGTTGGAAATTCAAATGCCGGTCAATTTTACTGCGGACAGAACAAAAACAATTTTCAGCAGAGACGCAGGGATTAAAACTGCAGACACATCTTTGTAAAATGGCAGGGAACCAGAGCAAATCCACACAAACACAGGCAGGAGATGCAGACTCCACACAGAAGCCACCCCAACCAAGAATCAAACCAGAAAACCTATAGCTGTGAGGCAACAATATTACCACCGCACCATCAATTATACAAGGAGTTAAACATTCAGAAACCTGAAGTCTGAAATTCAAATGCCTGTCAATTTTACTGCGGACAGAACAAAAACAATTTTCAGCAGAGACGCAGGGATTAATACCGCAGACACGTCTTTGTAAAATGGCAGGGCACCAGAGCAAATCCACACAAATACAGGGAGAAGATGCAGACAGAAGCCACCCCAACCAAGAATCAAACCAGAAAACCTATAGCTGTGAGGCAACAATACTATCACTGCACCATCAATTATGCAAGGAATTAAACATTCAGAAACCTGAAGTCTGAAATTCAAATGCCTGTCAATTTTACTGCGGACAGAACAAAAACAATTTTCAGCAGAGGCGAGGGATTAAAACTGCAGACACATCTTTGTAAAATGGCAGGGCACCAGAGCAAATCCACACAAATACAGGGAGGAGATGCAGACAGAAGCCACCCCAACCAAGAATCAAACCAGAAAACCTATAGTTGTGAGGCAACAATACTATCACTGCACCATCAATTATGCAAGGAATTAAACATTCAGAAACCTGAAGTCTGAAATTCAAATGCCTGTCAATTTTACTGCGGACAGAACAAAAACAATTTTCAGCAGAGACGCAGGGATTAAAACTGCAGACACATCTTTGTAAAATGGCAGGCACCAGAGCAAATCCACACAAACACAGGCAGGAGATGCAGACTCCACACAGAAGCCACCCCAACCAAGAATCAAACCAGAAAACCTATAGCTGTGAGGCAACAATACTACCACCGCACCATCAATTATGCAAGGAATTAAACATTCAGAAACCTGAAGTCTGAAATTCAAATGCCTGTCAATTTTACTGCGGACAGAACAAAACCAATTTTCAGCAGGGATTTAAACTGCAGACACGTCTTTGTAAAATGGCAGGGCACCACAGCAAATCCACACAAACACATGGAGGAGATGCAGACTCCACACAGAAGCCACCCCAACCAAGAATCAAACCAGAAAACCTATAGCTGTGAGGCAACAATACTACCACTGCACCATCAAATATGCAAGGAGTTAAACATTCAGAAACCCTTAAGTCTGAAATTCAAATGCCTGTCAATTTTAACATTTTTTAATCAGGACAGTCTGACTTGGAACAAATAAACAATTTTCAGCAGAGGCCCAGGAAGAAATAATGCAGACATGTCTTTGTAACATGGGAGGACACAAAAGCAACCCCACACAAACACAGGGAGAAGATACAGACCCCACAAAGAAGGAACCCCAGCCAAGAATCAAACCCAAAAACCTGCAGCTGTGAGGCAACAATGCTACTACTACACCATCAAATATCAAGCATTGCAACATTTACAAACCACAGATATTATGAGGAACAGATCAGATCGAATATGAGGCAAAAATCTGAAATTTTTTTACAAATGGTGGTGGGTAGGGAACTCAAGTCTTTAACACCTGCATACAGGGTACAGGGTTCAAGCCTGAGGTATTCCCTACCACACCACCATAAGCACCTGGGGCATTTTCACACACACCCCCCCCCCCCAGTAGAACGCACCATACACACAAATAAACATTGTAAATGCACCTTACCTGAATATATCCAGCTAACGTACATCCTTCCCACGCAATACTGAAAGACCTGTGAGATCCTAATGCTCCTGCCCGACGAGATCCCTAATGCTCCGTCCTGAGTCCTGCTGCTGCTCTTGTAGTCCGGACGCCACCCATAATCCTGGTGAGTCTGTGCACTTTAAAAGTGCACAGACGTCTCCTTGTGTCCCCCTATGGGGACTGCCGGACTGCCTTGAGCATGTGCATAGACCCGACAGTAGTCGGGACTACTGCGCATGCGCGAAGTCCGCGAATTTCAAAAAAATATTTTTTTTTTATTTTTCATCATTTTTCTTTCTAATTTTTATTTTGAGGGGGCTGCAGTCTGGCAGCCCGATGCCACGAGCCGCCCCTGATGATAACAGAAAACGTTTTATATTCTAGCAAGTTTCTAAGTTTATAAGAGCAATATTTAAAATGTGTCCATATTTTAGGGACTCTGCTTCTCATTTCTTTGGCTTTGACCAGATTTATTATTCTAAGAGGTTGAGAGGTATGCGATGGTAGCAAACACAATCAATATGAGTTGCTAAGCACAGATGAACAGCAACAGAGGCATGAATGATGAGAAACTTGGCATCTATGGTAAAGACATTAAGTGAATTAGAAAGTGATAATAGAAACTAAAGCATTTTATATTCTCATCTAAACATTGAAAAAAAAAAAAAACAACCCAGAATGTAGCTGAATGAAATCTGTTTCTGCTCAGAGTCATTGCCTAGCAATGTGTCTTTACAGTCAACTTCACTGTATAAAAACATCTTCAGAGATAGACAAGGAGAACAGAACATTGTGTGCTAATCGGGTCAGAAGCTGTTTTCAATAATACCAGTCTCTTAGCGGTATTTAAAGTTTGCAGAATACAGAGTATCATGGACTCCAAAGTATGTTGTAACCATTTATTTAGATGCAGCACCTACAACTTCTTAAATTGTGCTACTTAAGTTTGAAATTTGTTTTGTCTCTTATTATGCCACATGGAGCAGATTATTCTGACACACTTCTTGCTGTCCATATGTTTGCCTGAAGCATTCAAACTGTCTGTGTTACTTTTCAGCTGTTTTCAATTAGAAACACATTTTACAAGTAAAACTTTCTTAAGCAGTTGCCACCAAAGTTTAAAGTATGATAACATTGAGCTAAGAGTCATCCATCTTAGTCTTTGGGGTGGAAGGTCAGGGCATGGACATTACATCAGTTTTTCTTGCCCTAACCAGTCAGAAGCCCAAGGAAATATGGTAAAGTCGTCCTGGTGGATAAAAGCCACCATAAGAAGCTTATGTCTCCCTAAGGAAAGAGGATATAAGGGGGAAGGAGGGAGGGAAACCAGGACTGCAACAGTGAATACACTCAAATATCTACATTTATGAGAAGTGCACACAACTGTATTATGTTCCTCGTGTTTCACTGTTGCAGTCATTACCTGTGGGAGGATTCCAAAAGCTGAATAGAGGGGTGGAAGGATTGGTTAGACACCTAGGCATGGGTAAGCAAGCCCTGCAGAACTGCAGAGGCAAACCCTATGCTAGTCTTAGAGAAAAGAGATAGATGGTAATGCTTTGTAAAGGTATGGACAGAGGTCCAGGTGTCAGCTTCCAAGATGTCCCTGGTGGGAACTCCTCTGAGGAATGCTGTGGAAGTGGAGGCTGCCCTAGTGGAATGGGTACGAATAGACTTAGGGGGTGGTTTCCTCATATAATCTGTAGCAGAAATGGATACAGTGTGATATCCATTTGGAAATGGTTTGGTTGTAAATGGGCTTCCCCTCTGCCCCTGGGGCAAAGCTGACAAGAAGTTGGTCTGTTTTCCTGAAGGGTTTAGTACAGTCCGGGTAGTATGTGAGCTGTCTGTGCACATCTAGTGAGTGAAGAATTCTTTCCCCCTTGTTTTGAGGGTTAGGGAAGAAGGTGGGTAGATGAATGGCCTGATTGATAGTCACATTAGATAACACCTTGGGCAAGGAGGGGTTAGTCCTCAGGGAAACCCTGTCTGCATGGAAAATAATGAAGGGCTCAATGGCCATCAGTGCCTGAAGTTCTGAAACTCTTCTGGCTGAGGTGATAGCTAGGAGAAAAGCAGTCTTCCAGGAGAGATATTTCAGTTCTGCTGAAGCAGAAGATTCGAAGGGTGGTAAAGTTAGTTTTTCCAAAATGTAATTCAGGTCCCGGGCTGGCATGGGTGGCCTTCCGGGAGGTCTGATATTAGAAGCCCCTCTGAGGAATTGTTTAATCAAAAGATGAACAGTGACTGGTATGTATCAAAATGAGCTGAAATGGCTGCGGTGTGGATTTTAATAGAAGAGAAGGAGAAGCCACTGTTGAGTAACTCTGCTAGATAGTCCAGGATAAGAGGGACAGAAGGTTGTGAGGAACTACCCCTCTGGACTGGCTCCAGGAGCAGAATCTTTTCCATTTCCCTGCATAAGATTTTCTGGTGCTGGGCCTTCTGGCCTTTGTGATAATGTCTAGGACATGTTTTCTTAACAGAGTCCTCTTATTTGCTTTTAAAGTATTAGCCATGCTGACAGTTTGAAAGTCTGCAAGTCTGGGTGCAGCATTTCCCCCCCGACCTGAGTCAAGAAGTCTGGGATCAGTGGAAGCCCCCCCTGGGAGGCTGTAATGTCAGGCTGTGTAGTAAGGGGTACCGATGGTGTCTGGGCCAATCTGGAGCAATGAGGTTGGCCTTTGGTCTCTCCTCCCTTATTTTGATTTGTACCTTGGGAATGAGAGGCAAAGGAGGGAATGTGTACACAAAGAGGGAGTTCCAGAAGAAGGTCAAGACATCCACCTTCCATGCCAGTTGGTGATACTCCCTGGTACAGAATTTTTCCAGCTGGTGGTTGAGGTGCGATGCAAAGACATCCACCTCCAGAGTTCCCCACTCCTGAGTGACTTGCAAAATGATTTTTCTGTGGAGCTGCCATTCATGGGGGTCCAGTAAGTTTCTACTTAAGTGATCTGCCAGGGTGTTGTTGATCCCTGGTAGGTATTGGGTTATTAGGTGTAATCCCATGGAGGTTGTCAGCCAGAGGTTCATGGCTAGCCTGCAGAGAGGGTAAAATTGTGTCCCTCCCTGTTTATTGATGTGCCACATTATTGTGGTGTTGTCTGTTTTTATAAGGAGAACCCCTGGCCTGAGATGGGGTTGGAAGGATGTCAGTGCCTTTTGTACTGCCATCATTTCCTTCTGGTTGATGTATAAGGGAAGGTACTGGGCATCCGAAAGACCTTGCGTGCACCTGCCTGCTAGATGAGCACCCCAAGCAATGTCTGAGGCATTGGTGCTGATGGTCTGCCCAGCAGGGTGGAGGACGAAGGGAAGACCATTGTTCTTGGCACAGGCTCCTGCCCACCAGAGAAACTCGGCCATTATACAGAGGAACAGAAGTAGAGCGGTCTCTAGATGCTGAGAGTGACACCAAAGGTTCTTTAGATACCACTGACATTTTCTCATGTGAAGCCTGGCCAGAGAAATTAGAAGAATGCAAGATGCCATGTACCCCATGGCTTGCAGGAACTTCCTCACCATGATGTGACTTCTGGATGCCAGCTGGGTAAAGTAGAGAGGCAGGAAGCTCTGCTTTTCTGGGGATAGGAAGACCATTTGGGATGCTGTGTCCAGCAGTGCTCTCAAGAAAATTATCCATCTGGAGGGTGTTTGTTTTGATTTCTTCTCATTGATGGTGAACCCTAAGGAAGATAGGAGTGTCTTGACAAAGAGGTGTTCCTGGAGCAGCTTTTCTTTGCACTCTGCCTGAATGAGGCAGTTGTCCAGATAAGGGTAAATCTGTATATTTCTCTGTCTGCAAAATGATATGGTCAGGACTAAGCATTTGGTGAATACCCTGGGAGCAGTAGATAAGCCAAAAGGAAGCTCAGAGAACTGAAAGTGTTGTGAACCTGCTCTGAAGTGCAGGATTTCCTGCAGGATTCCCTTATAGGGATGTGGAGGTAGGCATCTTTTAGATCTAGAGTCACTAACCAGGCATTTTTTGTCAGCATAGGTGGCAGCTGCTGCAAAGTTAACATTTTGAATTTGGGGACCACTAGGGAGGTGTTCAGAATGGATAGATCCAGGATGGGGTGCCAAGTGCCCTCTTTTCTGGGAAGAAGGAATAGTCTGGAATAAAAGCCTTTGCCTGTTTGTTCTGTGGGAACAGGTTCTACACCCCCTGGGATATAAGAGTTGGACTTATTTCAGTGCCTCTGCCCACTGATTTGGAGGTAAGTCTGGGTACCCTCTTGGAATTGGGAGTTCGTTGAAAGAGAATTTGTATCCCTGAAAAATTATCTTTAAGACCCATTGATCCTTTGTTACAGAGTGCCAATTTGCTTTGCAGAGGGAGAGCCTTCCTACTAGCTTTTGGTGAGTGAATGGAGGGCAGAGGGGGGAGAGAGAGTCATTGAGAGTTTTTTGCCATAGAAGAATGGCTTAAAACTCCCTGCCTTTGGGACGGAAGTGGTCCGCTCTTTGATTCCCTGCTGTCCCTGGGATAGGAGCCTGTGTGGTCTGTCCCTGTAGGGCATACCTTGCCCCTGTCTACTAGGTGCAGGAAAGGCCAGTGCTTACAGGGAAAATTCCTGCTGAACTCAGGAGGTTGAACCTGACAGAAATCTTTTACTGTTTGCATAAATTTTGCTTTGTCTTCCATCTTTTTTAAGCATCCCTTCTGCTTTTACTCCAAACAAGCAGTCCTTATCCAAGGGTGCATCAATTAATTTAGACTTGACATGATCCGGGAGAGGTTGTTCCTTCAACCATGCATGCCTTCTAATGACAGATCCCGACACTGCTGACCTGCTTGAGGCTTCTGGGGTGTCATATCCACAGTATAAAGAGTGTTTGGCTACCTGACAGGTAGAGTGCAGTAAATCTGAAAACTCTTTTGAATTGGCACAGTCAGGAAAGGTAGAAATCTTTTGTTTTAATGGTCACAAAGTGTGTTGTTGATATTTTAACATATGGAACTGACAGTTGAGTGCTCTGATAGCTAAGGTTGCAGAGGTGACCTAGAGCTAACACTAGGTAAGACTTCAAGCCAAATTATAGCTTGCTACATATCCCCCACCATGCCCCAAGATTCTTACTACACCTTTCTAAACATACTGGCAAATATTCAGATACAACAAAACACCCTAATACTTGGTGATTTCAGCTACCTTGCCATTAACTGGGAAAACTATTCGTGTACCAACACCTTTGTCCAACGGTTCTTGGAATTCATAAATTCCAATGCCCTGGATCAACTAATCCTTAGTCCCACCAGGGGCTCCAATATCCTAGACCTGGTAATTACCAACATGGGAAATTGATGCTCCAGACCTATGGTCACCCCCTCTTTGGTCAGGTCTGACCATAAGCTAATCACCCTTGACATCCACATCCCACTCCCACCCCCCAGTAAAACCTCCGTAAAAAACTTGTCCAAAGCCAACTTCATGTTACTCAAGTCAGAAGTGACAAACTTCATGACACCCATGCAGATGGGAACTGAAAGCTCGACTGATGAATCCTACACTAAGGCACTGTACGAGCACATCCACTCGTGCATGAATTCTGCCATCCCCAATAGAACCAAGACGCTCTCCTCCAAAAAAGGAAGCCAATCTGGTGGTCTCTTGCCATAAACAAACTTTACAACAAAAGGAAAAAACTGTTTTAGAAAATAGGAAAATCCCAGGATGCAAACAACTCCCTTACCAGCCTCAGAAAGAAGCTGAGATCCCTCATAAAATCCTCCAAAGCTAGTTACGAAAATAAAATTGCCAAAGATTCCAAAGACAACCACAAGGCATTCTATAGCTATGTCAAGAATCTAAATGGCAATGCTCAGATCTACTCTGAGCTACAACAGAATGTCATTAAATATACGTATCCCAAGGATATTTCCAATATCCTGGCAGATCGATTCAGTGCAAACTTTACCCCCCCTCTCACCCCCTAATACTGAAAGATTGCCAAATTCCAGTAATAATTGCCACACAGGTAAAAAACGCACTCTCCAAAGCTAAGAATACAACATCCATGGGACCAGATGACATCCCAGGCTGTGTACTACATGAACTACAAAATGAACTGGCACCTCATTTAAGTGTCATGTTTAATCATAGCCTCACCTCAGGCTTCGTGCCCACTGAGTGACACACAGCTACAGTTATCCCATTCCACAAGGGGGGATCCATGTTGGATCACAGGAACTACAGCCCCATCAGTCTGACGAGCCTGATCTGCAAAGCCATGGAAACTATTATTATGGAACGTATAAACAAAGACATTGGCAACCTTCAAACACTGGACCCCATGCGGTTTGGGTTCATGAAGGGCCGATCTTGTCTCCTGAACCTGATTGACTTCTTCGAATCAGTCTCCAGAGCCGTGGACAAGGGTAAGGTGGTCCACACAGCCTATCTGGACCTCGCCAAGGCCTTCGACACCTTCCCCTACCCTGGAATCATAGATAAAATTACTAAACTGGGTATTAATCCCTACATCACTTGATGGGTTGCCAACTGGCTTACTGAAAGAACCCACACTGTAAAAGTAGTCGACTCCAAATCCAGCTCCAGACAAGTGACAAGTGGAGTACCTCAGGGTTCAGTCCTGGAACTGCTCTTGTTTGGCATCTACTTCTCTGAAGTATAGGCCAAAACACTAAGGGACTCTGGCTAACAAAGTCTGCAGATGACTGCAAACTGGGAGCCATTATTGAATCCCCAAATAATGTGGATATTCTACAAAATGGCCTTACAAAAACAGACGCTTGGTGCCAGAGCCATGGGCTCAAGCTCAATGCCAAGAATGTATAGTTATCCCCTTTGGGAAAAAATATGTACCCGTGAATTACCACATAGGTGGCAGTACACTAAACACTGAAAGTATAAGAGACTTAGGGACACAGGTGGACAGAGGTCTCACCTTCGATAACCACATTGCCGCAATAGTCAGGAAATCCTTCTATATGGCACACCTCATCACTAAGGGTTTTTCATCCAGAAAAAAGGAGGTCATTGTCCCACTGTAGTCATCCCTTATTAGACCCATTATAGAATACAACGCCCCATTTGGTATGTACCTCTCAAGACATCTGCAACAACTGGAAAGGCCACAGAAACACCTCACTAAAAGAATCACAGGCCTAAAGCAGGTGCCCTATGCTGACCGTCTAAAAAAAACTCCACCTATACTCTGTTGCATATCGTCTACTCAGAGGCAATCTCTGCTTAACATACACGGCTATGTCAAACCCAGAGCTGCTGGACATGCTACACTTAAAGAAATCCCAATCCCTCAGAGACATATGCTCCAGGATCTAAACCTTGTCATCACAATGAACAAAACATGCTGGAGGGATAGGTTCCTAACCCAGGGATTCCCCAGACTGGAATAGACTGCCCATACAGGTCAAGTAGAGCTCCTCTTTGGCCCTCTTCAAAAGGAACCTTGATGATTGGATGGGGGATAGGAAATTCACCCCGGGGATCACATCAGTCGCCCTGCTAGACAGGGGTCCAGGGAAGTAAATACCGTGGGAAAAAATAGCCAGGGAATTGTTATGGCTAGGCTTGTATAGGCCCTAGGGCCGATAGCCTAGTGCCAACCTATGAACCTATAAGGTGTATACTTTTTCACCCCATCTGTCCAGAGCTCTGGAATCCTTGTCAGAAGGAGTAGGATACCTTGCAGAACTAGCCTTAGCTCCTTTAGGTCTGTGTAATGACCTCCGGGTCTGTAGCAGGATTTCTGTACAGGTATTTGTGAGAAACTGGTACTCTGTAATACCTGTCAGGTTTACTGGGAGCAGGTGGGAGGGCATAAGGGGCTAAGCTGGATTCATGAAAAGCATCATCCACCACTTCTAAGATGGAGGGGATGGCCAGGGGTCTGTGCTGGGGCAAGTCTAGAAACTCCCTTAGTCTTTTCTGAGACTGAGGAAAGTCCTGAGATTTCCAGTGGAAATGTTCCCTGAGGGTGTGAAGGGTTTCCCCAAAGGAAAGGTCTTCTGGTGGGAGAGGCAGAAGGAATGGATTCCTCTGCATCTGAATCCTCATAAGCAGTCAGAGGTTGTTGTTCCTCTTCAAAATCTGAATAATCAGATTCCTCAGAATCCTGCTCTGTCATTAGTTCAGGAGAAGGGTATCTTTTCCTTTTAGAAGTTATGGCCTGACTGCTCCTGATAAGGGGGATAAGATCCTCCACCATCTTAAGCATTTGGGCTTGGGGTGGTGGAGCAGGAGTATGATAGTGACTAGAGGTAGATTTTCTAGGAGTGGCCTGGTTTCTGGGCCTAAGAGTATCCACTGGTCTGAGAGAAATGGTAGTCAGATGAGAAAACATCATTTTTTGTCTAGAATCAGTAGGGCAAAAGGCTTCCTTGGAAGCCGGTGCCTGCGTCATGGCTTCAGACCCCATCAAGGCAGAGACAACCAAAGGCTCGGAAGGTGAAGAAGATTTCTGCAGCATACCAGACTCCGAAAAACTCTCAGGTAGAGGCCTATGTATGTATAGTATCAGGAATCAGGGGCTGCAAAAACGCCTCACTGAATTATGGAGAACTGACGACCTGCTTAGCGGTAGCATCGTCGGAAGGCTTAGCCTTGTGTGGTCTGTCTCTATCTTTATCTCTGCATTTTTTCAGAATGTCTATGGATTTTTGGCTGATGGACACCATTTTGGAATGCAAAGATGGAAAACGAAAATACCTGTCTACAATAAGAGCTCTGCGAAGAATGGTTCTCACATTAAAGAGGGCAGAGAACCATCAATTGTGGACATCGTGGTCTGGGCCTAAACAAGTGATGTAGTATGAATGGAAATCTCGGTGTAGGATCTGCTTTCCACAGGCAAGACAATTGTTAACTTTTTTGGACATTGGTTAGTGCAAGAACAGGGTACTTAGCTTTAGATGTTTTCAGCTGGAATCTGAGCTCTGGTAGTGACCAACCGGCACACTTGTGAACTGCTTCTGCTACGGGCTCCATGGCAAGAAAGACAGATGTAATGGCATCGGCTGCCTTGCTTTATAGCACTGATGACCTGATGTCAGTCAAGAAGCGACAGCAGCCGACACAGAAAAACATTGACTCTGGTATTCGGGTCAGCCGGGGGCTACCACAGCAGGGATAATCCACAGGTGATGACTACAACAGTGAAACATGAAAAATATCTGTTCTTGCTTTTTAGCTCAAACCACATGAGTTATCACATGCAGACATATTACATACTAGATTAGCTGCTTATATCCTTTTAAGATAAACGTGAACTTTTGTAACATTCAAAATCTGACCAGGGAGGTAGACATTTTTATGGTCTTGGATTCCTTTATCACTTCATAAGTGTTGTAAGTATATGTCAAGATCACAGAAATACTTTAATGTCCTTTACTAAGAGTTATTTAAATTAGTTACAACTGCAAGAAAAAAAATTAATAAATTCAACACAAGGCATCAAGCAGTAAAAAATATTTAAATGTAAAAGCCTTAATGCCTCTGATGAGCCTTTGGGTGAAAGATTTAAAGCAGTATGTTTACACAAGCAATAATTCCCAACAGGGTATGTGTTAATGTGTAATTAATACCTGCCCAGGGGTGTTATGAGGCCCAACGCTACAGGCAGAGGGCATCTACAACCCTAGAAGGTTGCTAATTATAACACACACCCTGGAGGGCACTGTTGTGCTTAGAGAATGGGATGGCTGTAAAATTGTTGTGTTTTACTAACTTATTTTTAAAGTACTATATTTTTTATATATTTATGATGTAAAATAGTTCCTCCACATAATGTTTCAAACTTGCTGTAGTATATGTTAATGGTGTTGGAGGAAGCATTTTACATCTAAAATATAACACTTAAAAATATACAGACATTTACTTTATTTTTTGGTTCCTTACCCCTAATGCGTTTGGCTTGTTGCTTGTTATTGGAGATTGAAGTTATTAAATAATGGCATACATTTGAGATTCAGACTATTATTTTCTTCAGAAAATTCATACTAACACAGCTCTTTTTAATTAAGCAAGTTTGTAATTTTATAAGAGCAGTAATTAAAATCTGTTCATATTTTTGCGCCTTTGTTCCCTCTTTATTTTAGGCTTTATCCAGATTTCTTCAGCTGAAAGGTCCAGAGGTATACAAACGTCTTTACTGCCGCTCTCACTCAGTCTCTCATGCACACCTCTGTTTCAGAAAATGTATGCTAACACAAATCCTAATAGTCAAGTAAAATATGTTCCTATTTTGAGCCTTGGTCCCCCCCATTTATTTTAGGTTTATCCAGATATTTTTAGCTAAGAGTCAACAGGGTATACCTTTCAACTGTCCAGGTTTTTGCAGAATGTCCAGATTTTTGGCTGTTATGTTTGGCCCCATCCTCATAAAATGTGTATTTTTCTGGCAGATCACTGGGGATTGAAGTCATTAAGTAATGACAGACATTTGAGTTTCAGACTTCATATCCTTCAGATAATACATGCTAATGGAAACCCTCTTGTTCTAGCAACTTTATGTTTATAACAGCAACATTTAAAATCTGTCCATATTTTTGATCATTTTTCCCTCGTTATTTGTGAGTCTGTCCAGTTTTCTTGTGCCGAGAGATTGATAGGTATGGTCAGCTATTGCTGTCAGGAATCGCTCTCACTCTTCACTTTCTCACACACAGACACACACACTCACACACACACACACACACACACACACACACACACACACACACACACACACACACACACACACACACACACACACATGCACACACACTCTTTTCTGCTTTCATGCACGCATTCACTGACACACACAAACAGAAGCATAAACACACACACACACACACACACACACACACACACACACACACACACACACACACACACACATACACACACACACACACACACGCACATACACACACACACTTTTTTTTGTTTCATTTATTTTACCCTTGCTAAACAGCAAAAGCACTGCTTAGTGAGTGTAAGATAACGGTTTGATTGATCTCTCACTCTCATACACACATACACTCTCACACATAGACAAACATATACATGTTTTTTTTTTTTCTGCATTATTTTACTCCAACTAAGGAGCAAAAGCACTAGTCAGTGTAAAATGATGGCAGCCATTAGGTTTGTCCAGTCTAAGATCCACGGCAGCTTTATATGCTTCTGTGAAGTGATGGGATCATTTGTCAGTGGGCATTACTTGTACATTAATATCCTGCTGGAGAATGTTCATTCCCCAATCAGGGTGCTGATGTACAGTTCGCCCATTCTCTAATAGTCAATACATTTGCTTGGGATGTTATATCTGTTCATTTTCTGCTATGCTACCCCGGTATGCACACCCAGAATAAATGCATATTGTTGGAAGTTTGCAGCACTGCAAAATGTTAATGCAAAGCCATTTTTGGTGAAGTAAATTTCTTTAAGACATTCTCTGAACACTCCAGAGTGCAAAGACCAGTCCAAACTGAAAACATTTCTTCAAATTAGTTAACTTTCTGCTTGAAGTGATTAAGTATGACTTATATTTTCCCCATTACTCTTTTTTTGAATGTAGTGTGAGGACATAATTTATACTATTTGTGTAGTGGTGTCTGTCTGCTATGTGTCTTTACGGTTCCACTTGAAATGGTCGAATTACCATATGATCGAACTACAGAACATCGAGACCAGAATGTCTTACAGGCAAACTATCACAAACTGAAAACAAACATCGAGTAGCAGATCATCGAATCCACAGCAGAAAACTGACTAGAGTGTTGAACTTCCCATTACTGTCTTTAATCACAACATGGTAGGATATTTAATAGGTCCTGTCACTTTAACAAACATATCTGAGCTTTTAAACATGGAGAACACAAACTTCTGCCCTGGAGTAGTAGGAAACCTTTACCCGGTAACAAAGCCACAAAAGCGTAAGCATGTACTAATTATCGATATATATGTGTACAACTTAGAGCGGACTTTGAATGCTAAAAGGTACTGGTGTTGTAAACAAACTAGGCAGTAAGTGTAAAGGATGTTGTATAATGTTCTCCATGTCTGATGGTGAGAAACTGTGTAAAAGTACTGCACATAGCCATACTGGCGATCTGTCTGAAGTGCAGAGGTACATAATGTCTGCTGAGCTAAAGCAAAAGGCTATTTTGTCCCGAGACATACCATGTTTAGTTGTTGATGATGTGATGTCTTCGAGCAGTTTAGAGACTGTATCCAATTTACCTAACAGAAAAGCTTTACTGCAGCAAGTAGGTAGGCTTTGTAGGAAGCAGTCTAGAGGGTTAATTACCACATCAACAATGTCTGAGAATGTGGATATGTCTGAATTTCCTTTGAAAGATGGAATGTTTCTCAGTAAACGTGTAAAAGATAGGTCAACTAACATGACTGTGTTGGTAATTACTACTGTTAATAATCTGTATGATTTGAGCAGGTGTACAATATGGCTGATGGATGGTACTTTCTTTTATAGAGGAGTAATTTGCCGTCAGTTGTACTGCTTACATGGATTTGTGAAGTATGGGTGTTACACATGGACAGTACCTTTGTTATACTGCTTAATGAGCAAGATGTCATTGAAAAGCTATAATGTTATGTGGCATTGTGTGTTATCCATGATGGCTGAAAACAACTTTGTAACTAGTGTGAAATTTGTGTTGTGCAACTTTGAAATTGCTTCCATTAAAAGTTTGAGATTGAATTTAAATGGGATTATACCTAAGGGTTGCCTTTTTCACTTCAGTCAAAATATATGGCGCAAACTGCAACATCTTGGCCTACAGTATATAACAAATGTCAACATTTTCAAACTACAGTGAAGTACTTAATAGCATTGTTATTTTTACCAGAGGACGAGGTGATTCCTGCATTTAATGTACTAAAGCAGTCTTTTCCTGAAGAGGGGCAACCTTTATTGAGATACGTTACTGACTGGTACTTATAAGGTAAACCATGTAAATTTTCCACTAGAACTGCGACATTTGTTAGATTCCCACCGTTGTTCCCTAAAGAGTTTTGGAATGGCATCACCGACTGAAGTGTATGTTGGGGGCTCTTGCTATTGATTTGGTAGTTTTGATGTCAACACTGGCCAAGGAACAAAATAGGATTGAAGAGCTACTTGTTCGCATGGCAGCCGGATGTCCACCGTCGCCTGAACGAAGGAAACTTGTGTTACGTGAAAGTCAGTTTGAGAGGGTTTTAGAAAGTAGGACAAGTTATGATACTATCAGCTTTTTGAAGGCTATTGCAAGTTTGCTGAAGCTTTGATCTCACATCACTGTAAATATTGTTCACTTAAATGCTACTCTGGTGTTTGTTGTTATTTTAGAGTATGATATGCTGTTTTTCTTGTTGGGATTGACGTAGTTTTTGTTTGGTTTGGAGTGCACCTAATTATGTTATATCACAGAATATGTATTGTGATGGGAATGTTTCACTTTACATCGGGACTTTGAGGGTACTGATTGTGTATATCACTACCTTGTAGGGTGTAAGGGAAGTTTGTGTTCTCGGCATTTTGCTATTCGATAATATGATGTCTGACTAGTGTTTTCATGTGGTGTTTCTCACTTTGCATTGTTTCCAGTCTTGGATGCGATGTTTTGGGTGTTGATGTTCTGCTTTCGATTATGTGTCTCTCGATCATGGGAATTTTCGATATTTGAAATATCTGACATTCTAGTCTCGACGTTCTGTGGTTTGATCATTTGGTAATTTGACCATTTCAAGTGGAACTGTCTGTACATATTAGTACAAGAAGCTCAGCAACGTGTGTTCACATCTTATTACAGCATTTCCTCATCTACAAACTAGAGAGAGTGTTTGTTACACTTTTACCAAATGCACTTTAGATATTTTGTTTTCTCTGCAGCTGTCACCTTGCTCATTTCTCATTTTATTATTCTGTTATTTATTTTGCTTTAATGTGTGTTTGTTTTAATTATGTTAGGTTTGTTGTTTTTGCCTAAGTGGCTTAGGTTGTGACTGGAAGGGATTCTCAGATCACTTCACTTACCCGATAAAAAAAATGTTAAGTAAAAAATACAGATAGATAAATAAATAAACAAACAAACAAATAAGTTATCCAGCAAAACCTCCACAGATGCTTTGTTCCATGTCCCCTTTTTATTATCTTTTGTTTCTTTTGGACCCAATTCCAAAAGAATTGCTGTCAGTGACTACTTACACAGAGCAGGCTGAAAGTAGGTGTTTTGGAATCTGGCTCCCAGTGTGAGCCTGTTTATATATAGGCCTTACTCCAAAGTTCTTGTACACTGACTGCGAATCTTGTAGAATCAGAGCAGACTTACACTGAGAGGAACTCTTTTAGAATCTGGCCCTTTATGTCTTCCATAATCTTGTCCTTCTACCACGTCTCACCAGTGATGCTACCTCCATCACCAAATTCAGCTTTGTTTCTTGTTGTAATACACACCTGCAAACCAACTAGTCGCATCTGCTTCCTTTTAAACTTGTGCACATGAGGTCTTTTACATAAACCTTGACTTACCTTCATATTTCTCTGTCCACTTAGTACTCCAGACTACTGCTTTATGCATCATTCCATCAGCCAACCAATGAAGTCTACAGTGCTTTCCTGCCTTGTCTCTCTTTGGCAGGACCTTTAAAAAGGACATTCTCTTTTCCTGTCATACTGTCTCATTTACATTAGTATGTACACTGGCATGCCGTCTGTTTCCTGTCCTAGTTATATGTTCTCAATTTCTTTTGCTGTTGTTTGATTTGAAGGACAGCATAGTGTAAATAATGGCAGGCCAGGTATAAATCAAAGTGTACTAGTGGCTTAAGAGAAACACAGCAACACATGAGCTCTGCCAAAGCAGCATTGTACATGTAGCAGCATAGAAAACAGTTTCAGCTCTTCTTTTTTGGTACTTCTGGTGCCACAGGCTCTCTAAACTGCTTGGGTGCAGTACAGTGCATAAAACTTTGTGGGTTCTAATAATGTACTGAGGTTAACGATTCTTCATCGGGCTATTCCTGTACTAAGATTTAGAAACTGTACACAAGTCAATTGTTTGATGTTCGATTTAAGGGAGTTAAACCTCAGTGTAGAGCAGACTTGGACTTCTACCTCAGACTGTTTAATCAGAGTGTGGTAGAATGCAACAATTAGAAATCTTTGTTATTTTGCAATTGTATTGAAATACTGATAACCAGAATGAGGTGAAGCGGGAACTATCTACAGTAGCTGATGGGACAGTTGCTAATGATGCTTTCTTCTGTCATTGACCTTGAAATAGATGAGCTGTTACAGTGAACAATAGCAGATCATTGTAGGACAGATTTCCATATTGTGGTCTTGTAAAGATAGCTATAAAGGTTGAAATGGCTTCTCTGGCACCAAACATCCCTGTTGTAAATGTGGTCAGATGTTACATGGGTAAAACCTCCTTGTATTCAGTCTCATTGTAAGGCATTTCGTTATTGTTTGTAAATGGGGAGGGTGGACCTGTTGAAGGACCCTTTCCAGTCATTACCAAGGAACAAGACACAAAAACAAGGAAATTAATAAAAATGGTTAGACATTTAATGTACATAACAGTATGTGTACATTGTATGGCATACAGAAAAGACTTATGCTTATGTACCTTGTAATTGCTATTGCTTTTGAATGTGAATTATTTTCACATATGTAAAAAGAATGAGTTAAAATATGTGACCCAGATGAAACCACAACTACAGCCCAGACAACTCATTTTTTGATTAACCGGTTGAGGGAGGATGTACTTGAGCAGGTGATATCAGCTGACATCAGCTTGCTCGTCCCTAGGTAATCAGGCACCCTCCCACAAAATTACACTGAGGCCGTCACACTGTAAAGCCTCTCACATTGATACATGAGGAGCAAAAAGGCTCAAAAAGCACTTTCTCTCTTTTGATGTGGCATTTCTCCATGGAGCATCACATCACTCTGTAATGCCCTCATGTTGACAGGAGACCATGATCACGATCTCTAGCACCACCCTAGCTACTCTTCTGGTAACCTAGCAGTGGTTTGAAATACTGCCCACCTCTATTGGCTACATTGTTTTGAGTAGCATCAGACAAGGTCTTACCCTGCAGAGATGAGAATTAGTAGGGGTGTGTGTGTGTGTGTGTGTGTGTGTGTGTGTGTGTGTGTGTGTGTGTGTGTGTGTGTGTGTGTGTGTGTGTGTGAGCATGTGTGAGCATGTGTGGGGGACTGTGTGTCTGTGTATGTGTATGCATGGATTTGTGAGATGCACACCTCCTGTCCCAGTGAAGCAGGTATGGAAAATCTGCAGCCATCCTAGGACTGGGCCACTCTGAGGAACCATCTAGATGACCCACTTTGTACTATCTGACTCTCATCTGGGGTAATGGTAAGGTTGATATGGCATCCTGGAAAGGAATAAATCAGCTGTAGTGCTCTCATTTAACCGAGGGAAGCCCGACTTCTGTATCCATACAATGAATGGGTCAACTAGATGCCAGTAGTGGAGCCATCAGGCAAGGTACGTCAGAAGAGGGGAAGATGATTAAGAAAAGAAAAAGGAAAGGAAGAAAGAATTGTGAATAAGTGGGAAAGAAAAATAAAGGGAAATCCCTTAAGCTTAATTGAAAAAAATGAAAAGCTAATTTACATCTAAGCATCAGCAAGATAAAATATGCTAACTATTATCCTGATGTAAATTGCATTCATAGGCTTCTACCAGGTGTGCTGCTCATTTGTTCTTAAATGCCTCAAATATAAATGAACAACTGATCCCACATAGATGGGGCTACCTCCTTGAAGACTGTGTCTCCTGGCAACTTAAATGGGGGGGAGGGTAACTAATCTTTATCTCCTGATAGAATGCATGCAGGCAGGTAAATTTATTATTTAATTATTTTTATTTTATTTTCCATTTGTTCTTAAATGCCTCAAATATAAATGAACAACTGATCCCACATAGATGGGGCTACCGGTGAAAGCCACACACACTCTGGCTAGGCTTTTAAATGCCCTAGGGCAGATAGCCTAGTATGAACCTATGAACCTATTTGTTTACCGGGTTAGTTCGACTGAACACAAGGTGATCGTTTTCAGCGGAGGCCCGGGGAGAAAAGCTCCAATTACATAGTAAAAAAATTATAAAAAATAATTTAAAAAAATTATATAAACATAGCTATTTTGTACAAAGAGTATATAGCATGTAAAAGGAGTAAACATCAGAGTTTTACGTCGATGCAGCATACATTGGTTAGAATACTGAGAAACAATTAAACAAGATATTATACAACAAATATAGAATTGCTTGCACATAAATTCAAAAAGAAGTTTCCATAGACAAACAAGGTCATAAACCTGAAATCATAACTATAAAGGTGGCCTAAACACCTGATTCACAGTACTTATGCACTAAGTGAAACTACACAGTACACCTGTGATCTAGGAATGTTGAAAGTCAGGAACAGGTGAAATTAGTCTGGTTCTGTACAGGAACATATCCAAGTTTTAAACAGGAGATCTTTTAGTAGGCATTTGAAAGTATTTTTTACTATTTAGACCTCTAATGTAGGGGGCAGAGAATTTAGTTGGACAGTTATCTAGATGTGTAAGAATTCTGCAGCATTTCCATGCAAATCCATTTATTAAAGGTATGTAGAAAGTGTCAATGTTTTTCAGTTTTCCGAAGTCAAATCAGAGGATGTAGCAGTTTCTGATTGATATATATATATATATATATATATCTGTTGTGTCTTTTAGCTTTTCCCAGTTAGGGGTCGCCACAGCGGAACTCCGGTCTACTAATGATTGGCAGTAGATTTTTATGTACTGAGTTGCCAGCTCTGACGCACAACCTTCAATGAAGGTACGCCCATTCACGCATGTCTTCACACAGAAGACACTTTAGCTGAGAATCGAACAGGGCGTTTTACTGCGAGGTGACAACGAACAAATTAACAAATTAACAAATCACCACTCATTATCATGCCTGTCTTTCTTTCTTTTTTTTTTTACTCAATTCAAGAAAAGTTGTCTCCAGGTAAGTTTCCAAGCAGGGTACACAAGATGACAAAAACATCCCTAAAGCAATTTCCGTACTTTAAAATACTATGGTTAAAGGTTTTACATAGAAAAAACACCACTGCATTCATTGCATTGTAAGGCTTCCTGATATTTTTGCCAATTTCCTAAATGCTTACATTCATTCTTGTTATTAAGATTTCCTTGTAATTATATGCATTTCCTATGAAACAATTGCAGCTATTCCATAACTTAGTAGCTAAAGTAATGGTAATGTTGAACTCAACAAAATGTTTCAGTGTTCTCAAGCCAACACTACATTTCATCACCATCACTGTCATTGCTATCAACAGTGTAACATACTACGTGACTGATGATGTATGTTACACATACACATACTAGGACATACTGACGTTTGAAATGGGACAAGTTTGTTTTCAGGAAAGTCAGCCTTTCAACATTCTTTGCAGTAAAGCTGGGGTCAGTTAATGATTAAGGTGCAAACATCACTAAAGGTTTTGTAAGAATGCATGTCTACAGCTGAGGTCCTTAACAGTAGTCTCACTTAAGCTGACATGGTGAAATAAGTCTTCCGCCACCACTAGGGTAACAGTTTCTCACATGCAGTTCTTATTTATAATGATCTTAAGTGGGGATAAATGAAGACGTCTATATAAGTTTATCACAGCATATCTTGCTTGTGCTTAGCAATGAATGTAGAGGTCTTCCCTGGTTATAATGGGTTTATTTCACAGTGCCCCATCTTCTATCCAACTGTAAATATTTATTTCTTTATTTATTTATTTAACATTTGTTAACCAGGAAGGTCCGACTAGACACAGGTCCTTTTTCAGTGGAGGCCCGGGGAGAAAAGATCCACAAATTAGACAAAAGTTTTCAAAACTGCATAGACAATTTTTACATAGTACAAGATTATAGGATGACAGTTATGCAACAAACAACACGTTAAAAATGTAGCAATTATATACCTTGAGATAGTTGGAGTCTGTGTCATATTATTATTTAGGAGTAATCATAGATGGGATAAGGTTTTTCAGAAGGAGATTAGCTGAAATACTTTGAAGGAGCGACAGTTCTTTGATCAGTCAGTCACTGCTCCCTTGGGCACCCTTTGTATTTCTTTTTTCTTTGCTTTTTTGGCCACGGAATGAATGTTGTCTTGCATTAGTATGAAGGTTTGCCCTTCCTCTGCACCAGCTGTCCAGCTGTAAGAGATTGATTGTATACAAACAGGCAACTGTACATTCAGAACATTAACGTTTTCTGCTTATTTGACATAAGCTGATAGCAAGAGAATGTGAAGCTTGAAAGATAATGTTTGCCTATTCCACCTTTAGAATTGAAAATCACTTGTTATGATTTAACAACCAGTGAAAACATTTTGTATTATGTGTTAGCATTTAAATGCAATGAAAATTGGGGTATAAATGAATTTTTTCCTATAGTTCAAAATACAAAATGACACAAGTTTTACCATTATGTTTGCAAGATTATGAGAAAGAATGAAGTTATACCTCTTCTAGTGACGTTTATTTAGCTAGACAGGAACTGATATCAACATAATGTTAATGTAAATTGCTCAGGAGCATGTTCTGTATCAGTGCTGCCTCTTAGGTCCAGGGCCCTTCAATGCGACATTGCCTGTCTGTATTCATTTATTTATTTAGCATTACAATCTTAAAAGGTATTGTTCTTTTTTCTGAGATATTTGAGTGACATTTTGTGATATTACCTTTTGTTGTGAATTTTACAGGAACTTGTAGCAACCCTTATGACAACTTAGCCTTGAAAAGGCTATCTGAAGACCATTGTAGTAATGAGGATATATCAGATATGATCAATATGTTGGATAAGTTAGGAGAGAAATGGTACAGGAGGAAGTCATAGCAATATGGAGAGAAACGTGAATCATAGATGATGGGGAAAAAAAGCATTGTAGTGCCACTGTACAAGAACAAAGGGCATATTCACAACTGTGTGCAATATGGAGGTATCAAACTCCTGTCACACTGCATGAAAGCTCTGTAGTGGTTGACTGATAAATGAATATGCAGAGTAGTAGAAAGAAAGATGAGAAGTGGGCAGTTTGAATTCGGATCACGATTCCACACAACTAACATGGGTGTTTCCAGTGAGACAGATAGCTAGAGATGTGGAAAGAGTTCAAGCAGACAGTCCTAAACTTGGAAGAAAGTGTTTGACAAAGTCCCATTGGACCAGTCTTGCAATAGTTCGAAGTCCCAGAAGCATTGGTAGAATTTCTGCAGGCTATAAACAAAGACCGAATGACTCACATACAAACAGTGTTTGGACTCACAGAGGGGTTACCAGTGGGAGTGGATGTGCATCAGGGTTCATCTTTGAGTCCACTGTTCATACTGATGATATACTACATCAGCAAATAGGTTGGAGGGAACAGATCGACAAAGTTGGTATATGTTGATGATGTGGTATTACAAGCAGACTCTGAACAGGAACTTCAGCAAATGATAGGGGAAAGGAGTACAAAACCGAAGGCACTTGGGATGAAACTGAGTGCAGACATAGCAATTGTCATGGCAGCAAATGGGTGTATCGGAAGAAGCTGAAAACTGAAATAGAAGGGAAAATAGAACAGCTTAACAGCTTCAAGTATATTGGTGGGACATGTGAAAAGAAGTGAAGTCTGAATGTGGTGGTCAAAGCTAGAATCAGAGGGGCTGCAGCCACCTGACACAGAGTGTCAGGGGTAGTGTAACACAGAAGAATGTCAAAGGAGCTGAAAACTAAGTTGTACAAAACAGTGGTGGAACTAGTACTACTGTATGTTACAGAATCCTGGGCAGTAAAAGCAGAGTAGTTTAGAAAGGTAGAGATGAAGAAGATTACATGTCTGTGATGGTTGGGAGGATGCACACTGTTGGCAACAAAGAAATGACTCTGCTATGGCACACTGTGCAAAAAGCTAAATATATGACCCTTTTGGTGGAACAATTAAAATATCTGTTCCCCCTGAAAGCTTCCCCTCTACTGGGAAGAAATAGTTCTTCACAATGTATTATCATATATGTGCACTGGTGCCACATACCACACATGTATGTGCCTTTCAGAACATGGTTGTTGGTGAATACATCTTGTTGGTCCTTTTTTCAACAAGATTTTTGATATTAAGACCTCTTTTATAGGTGTATAGGCACAGCTTGGAAAACATGGTAAACCATTAGTCATTTTAGAAAATAGGCCCCAATATTTAGTGACAGGTTTCTGAATAGTGAGTGCATCATTGTTGTATTTCAAGATGAGATACCTATTATAGCTGGTTTCAGCATTTGCATGCTTCTTCTACTAATATGGGGAAGACTGAATGTGTCCTCAAAATAGAGTATATGAGCACATATATGAGGTCAGGAAAAAGACTGAAAATGAAGTCCTTTACAGACATTTAGTTAGGTGTGCTTTGAGTAGATTTTTATTTTGGGTATTAGAAAAAGTAGATCCTAACCCCCATGGGGGGCAATGAGAGACATTACTGGAGTTTCGGGAACTGGTTTGGCAGCTGCAAATTACTGCTAATGTTCCACCATAGCTCTGGTTTGAAAATGAGAGCAGCAAAGCTGTATGAGTGACTCAAGGTATGATGTTGTTGTGATTTTCTGTATTTCTGGTTTTGTAATAGGGTTCTTGTTTTGATATTTTTTTCAGGAGAATGGATTTTTTTCTAAAAAATACACAAGGTTATATATTTTTATAAAATTTTATATAAAATTCTTGACTAATGTGGATAAGGTAGGATTTTTAAATTGTATTTTTTTAATTCATTTGTTGTACATTGTATCCAATACAATTGAAAATAGAGATCTGTCACTTTAAGTTTTTGGAGTGAAAGTAACAGGAAGTGATATAAAAATTCTTCTTTAATGAATTACTTTGAATATTATATAAATACTGGTTTTTGAAGTTTATTTGTTATTCTGAAGAAGTCTTATTTTAAGATGAAATCACTTAATGACTGTAATAAAATTTCTGGTTTACTTTTTCCTGTGTGTGTTCTGTGACATCTTAGGGTACCATAGTAGTGGCATTTCTTTGTGGTTACTAGTTTTGTTTGTGCTTCTGCCTTAGCAACTTTCTTTGGGTATCAGTGGGACACATGAAGAAATGAGGACACCAGTGCTCAAGGCCAAGTAACTCCAATTATAGAGAAGGACAAAGAGACAAGATTACAGTGGTCTGGGCACATGTGTAGGAAAGAAGGCAATCTGGTGAAGAAGATCTGGCAAAGACAGGAAAAAAGCAAGAGGAAGCAATGTCATCTAACAAAGGATGTATGGGTTATTTGAAAGATGACCTGCGACAGTTTGTCATGACTATCGAGGAAGGTAGAAGACTGTCATTGAATTGATAACAATGGTGACAGCTGACATGAACGACACCCTGAACCCATGAAGAAAATGGAAAAAAGAGGGTCAGTGGTGATGATGATGATAAAGATAATGTGCACAGAAAATTTTTCAATGAAATTTAATTTGAAATAAAAGTTAAAGTAAGCACTGTTTTTTTTTTGCGGTCATTACTGCTTTATAGTATAACACTTCTAAGGTAACATTTTTCATCTTCCTGAGCCTGTAAATTAATACGGCTCATAAAACAACTTGAAGAAACAAATCTCCAAGTTATGTTATCTCTTCAAAATTCACTGGTGCGCACATTGTTTGGAGTCAGACTTTGATTTTTTAGATTTCTTTTCTCAGTGTGTTGTATGTCAGCTAAATCTAAGAACAGTTCTTCAGCTTGCCATTAATGTCCCATTTAATATGACTTAGATCCTGTTTATATTTTTTTTTCAAAAGATCATACCTAAGAATAATTTCAGTTGACTTACCTCCTTGGAGAATATGTGACATAAATGTATTTTATAAATTGTATGTATAAGCTCATGCTTTATGTCTTCCGATATAACAAGTTACTTGTATTTTTTCTACAACTGGTTGTGAAAAAGAAAGGGTTACTCAATTTTCAGTCATATCTGTCTGTCTATCTATCTATCTATCTATCTATATAGAAATAGGGGCAGGATGTGGAAAACCTGGGTAAAATATAAGCTCCCCTCTGACTGGCAAAAGTACAGAGAACTTAAAAACCAGACAAAAAAACACATTGCTAAAGATAAAAAGGATTTTTACTACAACCCTCCTACAGCTCTAAGATCTAATCCCAAAACATTCTGGAATTCAGTCAATACTGCATCCTGATAACCCTTCCTCCCCCAATCCCTACCCAAATAGGACACCTGAAGACACTGCCACTATCTTTAATACCTTCTTTACAGAATCTGTAACAAAGATGGTTAAAACAAATCCTCCCCTAGCTAAAGACTCCAGTCACTCTGTCCTACTTTCTACTTCCAACTTCTCTAAACTCTTTTCTTTCCAATCTGTATCTACTAATTATATTAAATCTTTACTCTCCAAATTAAAACTATGCTCTACTTCTGCTAATAATATCCCTTCCTACATCCTCCAGCTAGCAGCCGATACACTTGCCTTTCCTGTATCTATCTTGATCAACCACTGTATCATTGAGTCTAGAGTTCCATCTATCTGGAAAGAATGATACACATTACCTATCCAGAAAGGAAGAAATTCCTATGAAATCTCTAATTTTAGACCTATAGCCATCCTGTCACCCCTCTTGAAACTACTAGAAAAATGCATACACAAGCAAACTCTGCAATTTTTTACAAGAAAATCTACAAAACACAGTACAACTACTGCCCTGATCTCTTTCACTAACACTATATCCCTAGATCATGATAACAAACATGTCTCCTGTTTATTCCTAGACCTTTCTAAAGCCTAGATACTGTCTTACACTCTCTACTGCTGGATAAACTGGCTAATCTTAACTGCTCTCCTGCTACTATTACTTCGTTTTCCAGTTATCTCTATGATTGATTATAATCAGGGAAGTGGCTTTCAGCACTCTCCCCTTCCCTCCCTATAAAAATGGGACCTCAAGGTTCCATCTTGGGTCCACTGCTATTTAATATTTTCACAAATCTATACTTCCTGCTTCCAATCATCTCTTGTACAATATGCATATGACTCTACGGTAATTACCATCTCTGACACTCCCTCTGGTCTCATCTCTCAAACTCAAGATGCTTTTACATCAGTGGAAACCTGGCTCACTAGCAACCAACTCCAGGGGTGTCCAGCCTTTTCGCTTGCTGGGACCGCATTGAGTGAACAGAAATTGTCTTGGGGCCGCATATAAAATATATCATATAGTTAACTGTTTTGCTGTCTCAGGCGGCCAAACTCGACCTTTTGACTGTACTGTAGGTGCATTTGAACAATGAATGAATAAATGGATAAAATTCTTATTTAATATTCGATCACCCCATCCATCCCCTTCTCCCCTTCTCTACCTGTCCCATGTCCTCTTGAATGCATCCACAGATTCTCTCTTTTGACCACCCTTTCAGGTAGTTTACTATATAGTTTCATAATCCACTATATTTGATAGGCATTCAAAATCTTTATTGAAAGATTAAAAGTGCTCACAAGTAGAGCTCTGTCATGTGTATCGAGTTTATGTTTTCTGCAGAGTCACACATTTATCTGTTTTTTTTTAATTTCTCTAGCTACCTTTCAATATACTGCATATGCATCTACTCATGCAATTATTAGCTGTCTGCACATTTTTATCCTTGCAGCTGCCTATCCAGATATCAGTTATAGTTATATAAATGTCAGTGTATTTATCTTCTGCCCATCTGACATATGGGAAGAGTACCTACATGTGCTGGTGACCCAGAAAACAGTAGTGATTGGACAGCATCAGGGTCATAGGGTGTGGAGAAAGACTGAGTGGCTAACAGCAACTTTTTTTCTGGGGATGAACACTGTGGGTCACATGTGATACATGAATACTCCCTGATGCAGACCAAGAACTAAGCAGCCCTTATCACTAGCACAAGAGCAGAAGGGGGCGTATAATACATGCCCCTTGTTTATTGGATTCTAATAGGCTAAACACAAACATTGGCTGTTCTAATCTACAGTAAAAGAGTATCATCTAAGAAAGTCTAACACAAAAATAAAAATTGGTTACCACAAATCTTGGAGTGACAAAACATGTAAAACTGTTGTCTTCTTACCAGCAGAACCACAAAGTAGTAAAGTACAGAGCATTAAAATGTTATTGACCTTGTAACAAATGAGCTGCCACTTTGAACCCCACCACTTTCAACCAATATACCACCTATATAAGTGAGGAATAGCGGCTACAGTCCTTTGTTCTGCTCTTCTTTCCTAAATAGGTCTGCTGGCTACCACAAGATGTTTTCTGAGTCACACCACTGATAACCAACAGGTTTAAAACATGCACATAGATCTAGCTTAACAACCAAATTCAACCTTAATAACCAGTTCACCAAATGCAACATGGACAAATAGCATAAATAGACTGTCCACTGCAGTCCTGAGTGGGATTCCAACATCTACACCCAGGAGGTACTACATAGTAGCTACTAACAGAGCTGAGTCTTTAGCTTTCTACCACAGCTGCCCTTTTCACCTCTTTTTTATGAACCGCTGTGTCTCCCCAGAAATCATTACTCATTTGGGTACTTTTCCATTAATGGGGCAACTATGCAGCTCCTGACTTCAGTATATTTATAGTCAAACAGCATTTTACAACATACAAGCACTTAACTGCTGTTATCATCATATACCCTTAAACTACATCTACGTAATCTGTACTACAAAACTTTTGTGATTTACACTTCCCACTCCTTTAACCACCTGTGAAACAACTTAAATGGTACAACTTTTTAAACCCCCTTTCAACCTGTCAGTCCGCAATGCACATCAATAAATGGATTCCTTACTGAGAAAATCTACCAATTACATTAAAGAATATTACATTGTATAATGTATTATCCTTCTTTCCAAAAAAGTGTCCAGAATTATTGTTATCATAGACTGCTGACAGCAATGTTTCAGTAATTATGGCTTTAAGAGCCTATCTGTGGTATCACGGCTTCACAAATCCTTAAAAGTGCACAATTTAGGTGAAAGCTTCCATTCCGATTAGCAATTGTACGACATGAATGTCAGATGAAGGGAAGCAGAGATACCTTTGAGAAAATTTAAGGAAGATCATACTTGGACACGGTTCCATTTCAAATTTAAGTACATCTACCCACTTTAATTTTACCTTGAGCATAAATATTAAAACGTACCCTGCAGCTCTTTTATGGGAATCTCTTCTAAGTTAAAAAGGAAATGGTAACTACCACAATGCTGCATTACATGGTGATGATTTCAAACAAGCGGAGCCGGTACCCAGCTGTATTAATGTATTTTTTGAAATGCCAAGGCTTCATTTAACTATAACCCTTGTTTCACACTGTCATTCTAGTAAAGGGGTACTGAAAGTGCACAAGAATAAAACACAGATATTTTGACAACACCTACATAACTGGTCAGCTCAAGCAGTGACAACTCCCACCAGAATTACTCAAATAAAATCACACATCCATAAGATCGAAAGTATAGGAAAAATTCAAGGTCCGAGACACAGAATACAAAAACAAGTTACCACCCATAAACAGTGGCGGCTGGTGACTTCAAATCAAAGGGGGGCTGCAGGAGACAGCTGAATGGGTGGGGTCAAGGGGAAGGGGTGTGGTCAACCAGAAAGGGGAGGAGCTATGCTCAAAACCACAAAAACTAACTTTAATTAAATACGCTGCCCTGGGTGGCAAACCATCATTATGAGAGCCCAATCAAGACAAAAATAAGTGTAGAAGAATAAAAATATTTCAATGCATTGGCTGCATGACAGCTTACTTAATATCTAGATGGAAACAAAAGGTTGTGAGGCATGAAAAAATAAATTACTTTTTAAATACATTACTGGAATGCCAGTCAAAATCAAGTATAAGAAAAACCAGAAGCACTCAACTCAAACCACTTCTCCTTGCACTGCAGTTCTAATTATAATTTATATTCAGCTTTATTAAAGTACCAAGTAACATGCTGAAAGTAGAAATCTCTGTGATGCCCCCACTTGTAAAAATGTTTCTTATCCAAAACAGACCTGCTGCCTGACAACTATCTATTTGTTTCATGGGGAAAACATGATCAAAGTAAAAAATGAAAAGCAAATGTGAAACAAGCTCAAGACACATTGCTTAAAGGATTACTGTACAGGTTGTGGACCACACATGATTGTCATTCTGTTTAGTTTACGGGTAAAGTCTGTAGAGATGACTGGAAGTCTCCAACAAGTGTAATGAGCTTTTTAAAATAATGGAATCCTGTCCTTTAATACCCAAGGCTTATACATTATCTTGTATTCTCTGCATGGCAACATCGGAAAGGCCTTCAATGTTGGCAATTCTTTAACAGTATGCTTATTAAAGCATACTTGCATCTTATGATCTCAGACAAGCTTACCTTATGGTCATTAAAGCATTGCTACTTAAACACAGAGCAACAGGCACTTTGAGTAATAAGCATAAATCAACAGTACAAAAATATGACAGAAACCAGACCGTTCTGCAAAATCAAGGACAGATGAAAAGCCACTGTAGTACTTGTGTCTACCTTGGATTGGGGGGGGGGGGCACACTGCACATTTACACTGCATAACTACTCCTTGCCTTGCTTGGACACATCCAGAGTCACTACAAGGTGGAGTGGGGTGCAACAAGTATGTCACAATTTGAAATGTCTCTGGCTGAAATGTGACAGATTTGTCATACCTCTCAACCTCAGAGCAAGAAATCTGGACAAAGCCATACACAGAAGTGGGACAAAGGCCCAAAAATAAGGACAATTTTTAAATATTGCTCTAATAAACTTAGAAAGATAATAGAATAGGTCTTGCATTAGTATGACTTTTCTGAAGGGTATAAAATCTGAAACTCATGAATGTCTGTCATTATTTTCTAACTTCAGTCTTTAGTGATTTGTCACTAATTTGCCAAAAAACACAATTTTATGAAAATGGACCAAATGTGATGCAAAAATATAAAATAGCCACACAATATAGCTGGGAACCTGTCAAAGAAGGGACACTTTAATATTAGTACTGCTAACTTGAGCAGCTGACAAAATAAAAGAATATACATGCATTTCAAGTAATCTATAACTTTGATTATTACAGTTATTTCTTAATTGTAAACCCTCCATGTTTTCTTCCAAAATTGCTATTTTGTGGAGGGATTATTAGGTGGAAGAGCAACATTTTGAGCCAAAATCAGGGACAGTTGAGAGGTTGGCTATGCCTAATTCTATAAAGCAATTTATTTGCATGTACCTCTCAACCTGTTAATGCAGTAAATCTGAACAAGGCCAAATATATTGGGGGAACATATAAACAGTACTAAAAATTGCTCTTGTATAAATTGAGACAGTTGATAGAATAACAGTTCTTACTTTAGCATGCATTTTTCTGAAGGTTATGAAGTCTGAAACTCAGTGTATCATTATTTAGTGACTTAATTTCTAAATGATATGCCAGAAAACTACAAATTTTATGAAGAACAAACCAAAAATAAGAAGCAAAAATCTATTCATTCTTTGAAAATCTGGACAGTTGGGAGATATAGTTCAGCTGGGCCTGTCTGAGTTTGCTGCCCTTCCTCCCTGACAAAATCAGGGTTGAATGGAGCCTCTGCAGCCATTCCAATGAACCATTACTCAGCTATTTCACTCCATTTACCATAAACACTAATGTGCATACTGCTTTACTTCTATGATGAGTTGGACTTCATTTGAAAGTTTTATTTTGTATTTTACAGCACAAACACTAAGTCATCTACTAAACAAAGCAATGCAGTCTCACAATGAAAACTTAGCATTAAAACTTCTCTGCCCTTGAAACTCACATTCATTGAAACAGCATTGAAACCCACATTCAAAGAAAATACATTTTGCCAGTGGCAGATAAAGATTAATTTTGGGCTGTTTTCAAATCATAGGCCCCTTGCATATGAAACATACATGTGCTCTTTGATACACCTTCCTCATTGTACTAAATTATATTCCTTGTACAATATATTACAGTTGTTAGATGGCGTTTTAAATTTCTTTTGAACATTTTTCCAGTAAGCAATGAAACAAAATGCATGCACCCATAATGGCAAAACTGCCCAGTTCAGAACATTTATCATAAAAGTCTACTCAGACTTCCACAGTCCACCATTATTAGTAAATATGCACAATTCTACAGTCCACCATTATCAGTAAATATGCACAATTCTACAGTCCACCATTATCAGTAAATATGCACGATTCTACAGTCCACCATTATCAGTAAATATGCACAATTCTACAGTCCACCATTATCAGTAAATATGCACAATTCTGCAGTCCATTATCAGTAAATATGCACTATCTCTGAAGAAGTAAAAGTCATCTAAATAATTCCACATTAAAGAAATCTGTAACTAATGAAGAAGTTGCTGCTAGCAAACACCTTTATATTTTATGGTTTCATCGAAAAATAAAGTGTCTGTTGCCCCTCAGGAATAAATTGCCTATATTACATTAAAAAAATGATAAGCTAGTAATATTGCAAGAGGAAATGGATGGCAAACTGATAACGGACTCATAGTTAGTATCTTCACCAAGGAGAGCATTCTCAGTACGGCAGCATCCACCCCTTGTGGGAGTAGAACCCACAGCCTTCTGCATCAAAAGCAAGCACACAACCTGTTGTGCTATTAACAAGGCAAACCAACTTCACTTAAGCAACACTAAACTTCTGTTCCCCTGCAGTTCTCAGCTCCTTGTAAAATCTACTCAATACTCAACTTCACAGCACAAGAAAACTGGAAAAAGCCAAAATGTATTGGGTGGGGTCAAAAGCCCAAAAACCAGGGACACAAACATTGCTTGTATAATCCTGGAAAGTTGCTAGATCCATACATTTTACTGCCAAGGTCCCTGTGCAAAACAGTCAGAGCAACATACCACTATGCCAAATCAGCTGCTTTGTAAAAGAGGAAGACTGAAACTTAAATGGCTATCATTTAGTGAATTCAGTTCTCACCACAGCTGTCAACCTCTTAGTACAAAACATCTGGACAAACCCAGTAATGAGGGAATACAGCCCTCAAACATATTCAGTAAATTCAGTTCTTGCCATAGCTGTCAACCTTAGCACAAAAAACCTGGGCAAAGCCAATAATGGGGGAATACAGTCCCAAAAATAGGGATAAATTTCAAATATTCATCTTATAAACTTAGAAAATTGCTAGAATAAAAGGTTGTGTTACGGTTGTGTTACTATGTATTTTCTGAAGAACATGAAGTCTGAAATTCAAATGTCTGTCAATTTTACTGCTGACAGAACAAAAACAATTTTCAGCAGAGACCCAGGGAGAAATACTGCAGACACATCTTTGTAAAATGACAGGGCACCAGTGCAAATCCACACAAACACAGGAAGGAGATGCAGACTCCACACAGAAGGCACCCCAGCCAAAAATCAAACCAGAAAACCTATAGCTGTGAGGCAACAATACTACCTCTGCACCATCAAATATGCAAGGAATTAAACGCTCAGAAACCTGAAGTCTGAAATTCAAATGCCTGTCAATTTTATTTAACATTTGTTAATCAGGACAGTCTGACTTGGAACAAAAGAAAAATTTCAGCAGAGGCCCAGGAAGAAATAATGCAGACATGTATTTGTAACATGGGAGGACACAAAAGCAAACCCACATAAACACAGGAAGAAGATACAGACCCCACAAAGAAGGCACTCCAGCCAAGAAGCAAACCTGAAAACCTGCAGCTGTGAGGCAACAATGCTACCACTGCACCATCAAATATCAAGCTTTGCAATATTTACAAACCACAGATATTATGAGGAACAGATCAGATCAAATATGAGGCAAAAATCTGCAATTTTTTTTTTTACAAATGGTGGTGGGTAGGGAATTCAGGTCTTTAACACCTGCATACAAGATACAGGGTTCAAGCCTGAGGTATCCCCTAACACACACACACACACACACACACACACACACACACACACCTGTAGTAGCAAACCACAAAAACTAAATATACTGCACTGGGTGCCAAACCGTCATTATGAGAGTCCAATCAAGACAAAATGAAGTGTAGAAGAATAAAAATATTTTAATGCATTGGCTGCATGACAGCTTAATATCTAGATGGAAGCAAAAAAGGTTGTGAGGCGTGAAAAAATAAATTACTTTTTTTAAATACATTAATGGAATGCCAGTCAAAATCAAGTATAAGAAAAACAAGCATCACTCAACTCAAACCACTTCTTGCACTGCAGTTCTAATTATAATTTATATTCAGCTTTATTAAAGTAACAAGTAACATGCTGAAAGTAGAAATCTCTGACGCCCCCACTTGTAAAAATGTTCCTTATCCAAAAAAAGACCTGCTGCCTGACATCTACTTGTTTCATGGGGAAAACATGATCAAAGTAAAAAATGAAAAGCAAACAAGAAATAAGCTCAAGATACATTGCTTAAAAGGATTACTGTACAGGTTATGGACCTTGCGATTGGCATTTGGTTTAAGGGTAAAGCCTGCAGAGATGACTGGAAGTCTCCAAGTGTAATGAGACTCTTAACATAATGTAATTCTGTCCTTTATTACAAATACTGGCATATGCATTTCAATACCCAAGGCTTATACATTATCTAGTTAAGTATTCTCTACATGGCAACAGAAAGGCTTTCAATGTTGGCAATTCTTTAACAGTATGCTTATTAAAGCTTACTTGCATCTTGCAATCTCAGCCAAGCTTACCTGATGGTCATTAAAGTATTGCTACTTAAACACAGAGCAACAGGCGCGTTGAGTAATAAGCATAAATCAATAGTACAAAAAATATGACAGAAACCAGACCATTCTATAAAAATCAAGGAGAGATGAAAAGCCACTCTAGTACTTGTGTCTACCTTGGATGGGTGGGATTCTCTGCACATTTACACTGCATAACTACTCCTTGCCTTGCTTTGACACATCCAGAGTCATTACATGGTGGAGTGGGGTGTAACAAGTATGTCACAGTTTGAAATGTCTCTGGCTGACTTGTGATGGCCCTGACACACTTGTCATACCTCTCAACCTCAGAGCAAGAAATCTGGACAAAGCCATACAAAGAAATGGGACAAAGGCCCAAAAATAAGGACAATTTTTAAAATATTGCTCTTATAAACTTAGAAAGCTAATAGAGGTCTTGCATTAGTATGAATTTTCTGAATGGTATGAAATCTGAAACTCAAATGTCTGTCATTATTTTCTAACTTCAGTCTTTGATTATTTGTCACTAATTTGCCAAAAAAACACAATTTTATGAAAAATGGACCAAAAATGTGATGTAAAAATATAAAATAGCAACACAATACAGCTGGGAACCTGTCAAAGAAGGGACACTTTAGTATTAGTACTGCTAACTTGAGCAACTGACAAAATAAAATAATCTACATGCATTTCTGAAATAAAAGTAATCTGATTATTACAGTTATTTCTTAATTATAAACCCTCCATGTTTTCTTCCAAAATTGCTATTTTGCGGAGGGATCATTAGGGGAAGAGCAACATTTTGAGCCAAAATCAGGGACAGTTCAGAGGTTTGGCTATGTCTAATTCTATAAAGCAATTTATTTGCATGTACCGCTCAACCTGTTAATGCAATAAATCTGGACAAGGCCAAATATATTGGGGGAACATATAAACAGTACTAAAATTGCTCTTGTATAAACTGGGACATAAATCTGGACAAGGCCAAATATATTGGGGGAACATATAAACAGTACTAAAAATTGCTCTTGTATAAACTGGGACAGTTGATAGAACAGGTCTTACTTTAGCATGCATTTTTCTGAAGGTTATGAAGTCTGAAACTAGTGTGTCATTATTTAGTGACTTAATTCCTAAATGATTTGCCAGAAAACCACAAATTTTATGAGGAACAAACCAAAAATAAGAAGCAAAAAATCCATTCATTCTTTGAAAATCTGGACAGTTGGGAGGTATAGTTCAGCTGGGGCTGTCTAAGTTTGCCGCCCTTCCCCCTCACAAAACCATGGTCGAATGGAGCCTCCCCCTGAAGTCATTCCAATGATCCATTACTTTGCTATTTCACTCCATTTACCATAAACACTAATGTGCATACTGATTTAGTTCTATGATGATTTGAACTTCATTTGAAAGTTTTATTTTGCATTTTACAGCACAAACACTAAGACATCTGCTAAACAAACTTGGCATTAAAACTTCTCTGCCCTTGAAACTCACATTCATTGAAACAACATTAAAACCCACATTCAAAGAAAATACATTTTACCCGTGGCAGATAAAAATTAATTCTGGGCTGTTTTCAAATCATAGGCCCCTTGCATATGAAACATACATGTGCTCTTTGATACACCTTCCTATTGCTTTGAACATTTTTCCAGTAAACAATGAAACAAAACTGCCCAATTCAGAACATTTCCATCATAAAAGTCTACTCAAACTTCTACAGTCCACTATTATCAGTAAATATGCACAATTCTACAGTCCACCATTATCAGTAAATATGCACAATCTCTGAAGTAGTAAAAAAGTCATCTAAATAATTCCACGTTAAATAAATCTGTAATGAAGAGGTTGCTGGTAGCAATCACCTTTATATTTCATGGTTTCATCGAAAAATAAAGTGTCTGATGCCCCTGAGGAATAAATTGCCTAAATTACATTAAAAATAAGCTAGTAATATTGCAATAGGAAATGGATGGCAAACTGATAACAGGCTCATAGTTAGTATCTTAACTTTCAGTACAGCAGCATTCACCCCTTATGGGAGTAGAACCAGCAACCTTCTGCATCAAAAGCAAGTGCACAACCTGTTGTGCTATTAGCAATGCGAGCTGACTTAGTATAATCAGCACTAAACTTCTCTTCCCCTGCAGCTCTCAGCTCCTTGTAAATTCTACTCAATACTCAACTGCATCTCAACTTCGCAGCACAAGAAGTCTGGAAAAAGCCAAATTTATTGGGGTGGGTCAAAAGGGCAAAAACCAGGGACACATTAAACATTGCTTGTATAATCTTGGAAAGCTGCTAGAATAAAATGCTGTGTTACCACCATACATTTCACTGCCAAGGTCCCTGTGCAAAAGAGTCAGAACAACATACCACTATGCCAAATCACCTGCTTTGTGAAAGAAAAATGCTGTGTTACCACCGTACATTTTACTGCCAAGGTCCCTGTGCAAAACAGTCAAGAGCAAAATACCACTACGCCAAATCAGCTGCTTTGTGAAAGAGAGGAAGACTGAAACTTAAATGGCTATCATTTAATGAATTCAGTTCTCACCATAGCTGTTAACCTCTTAGCACAAAACACCTGGACAAACCCAGTAATGAGGGAATACATCCCTCAAACATATTCAGTGAATTCAGTTCTTGCCATAGCTGTCAACCTTAGCACAAAAAACCTGGACAAAGCCACTAACAGGGTATTACAGTCCCAAAAATAAGGACAAATTTCAAATAGCCATCTTATAAACTTAAAAAAATTGCTATACTAAAAGGTTGTGTTACTATATATTTATTGCTAGAATAAAAAGTTGTTTTACTATGTATTTTCTGAAGAATATGAAGTCTGAAATTCAAATGCCTGTCAATTTTACTTCTGATGGAACAAAAACAATTTTCAGCAGAGGCCCAGGGAGAAATACTGTAGACACATGGCTTTGTAAAATGACAGGCCACCAGAGCAAATCCACACAAACATAGGAATAAGATGCAGACTCCACACAGAAGGCACCCCAGCCAAGAATCAAACCAGAAAACCTATAGCTGTGAAGTAACAATACTACCACTCCACCATCAAATATGTAAAGAAGCAAGCATTCAGAAACCTGAAGTCTGAAATTCAAATGCCTGTCAATTTTATTTAACATTTGTTAATCAGGACAGTCTAACTTGGAACAAAGAAAACAATTCTCAGCAGAAGCCCAGGAAGAAATAATGCAGACATGTCTTTGTAACATGGGAGGACACAAAAGCAAACCCACACAAACACATGGAGAAGATACAGACCCCCCCCCACAAAGAAGGCACCCCAGCCAAGGATCAAACCCAATAACCTGCAGCTGTGAGGCAACAATGCTACCACTGCACTATCAAATATCAAGCATTGCTGTATTTACAAACCACAGATATTATGAGGAATAGATCAGATCAAATATGAGGCAAAATCTGCAATTTTTTTTACAAATGGTGGTGGGTAGGGAATTCCTGTCTTTAACACCTGCATACAAGGTACAGGGTTCAAGCCTGAGGTATTCGCTACCACACCACCATGAGTCTAACCACCAGTATATTGCACCTGGGGCATTTACACACACACACACACACACACACACACAACACACACCCCTTGTACATCCACTTACCTGGTCCTGTAGTAAATCCAAATCCCTGTCTGCCTGCGCAAATCCGACCCTGCCTGTTGTGAGATCTTACCCTGCAGCAAACTCCAATCCAGACCCGAGATCCTTCCCCCGACGAACTCCTGACTGCTGACGTTGCACCCCAGTGAGTTCCCAGGCAGCCTATGCAGTTTAAAACTGCATAGACTTGTGGGAGTGCTCCTGTCCATGTTTCTCAATCAGGACTGCTGCTGAGACAATCTGCGCATGCTCGAGACTGTCTCAGCAGCAGTGCGCATGCGCGAAGCCTGTGAAATTTTAAAATATTTTTTTCTATTTATTTATTTTTATTTTTTTTGTTTGAAGTTGAGGGGATTGCAGTCTGGCAGTCCAATAGCACGGGCCGCCCCTGCCCATAAACTAACAAGCTGAAGGCAGCATAAAGTAAAACAGGTCAAACAATAACATTTCCCTTACTTTTCCATCTATATTTTGTGGCATGACTATTGCCCCGTTAATGGAAAAGTACCCTCATTTGTTTCAAATTATTACACACACACATTCACAGGGAAAAATCCCTTTACTATAGCTTCCATCCTTGCAAAGTAGTACTTCTACTTCTCTAGATTACTGGGCTACAGACCCTCCAGCTACCATGCCACTCAAAATATAGCCAAATAAATTAACAACACAAAATGGTAATGTGTTTTTACATGGTCTGGATTTTGGAGATGCATGGCAGAGCACAGCAACCTACAGTGCAAATAATACCCCTTCCTCAGTTAGTAAATAATTCATGAATAAATAACTGAATGCTAGCAACAAGATCATAAAAATGAATAAATAAAAACTTTATTAAGAGGTTGAGAGGTATGCTTGACATTTGCGTGATCTGACCTAACAGTTGTACCACTACTTGGAAATGCAGGCGATAATCCATCAGCTCTCTTTGGACCACGTTACTTTTGTAACAGCACTTACCTGTTAATACAGTCAGAAGTTGCTGTCCATTTTAAAGGCAACAATGAATCCCTCTTGTTTAGCTCTTCTTTGGCAAGAACGATAAGTCCCTCCTCTTCAACTCTTCTTTGGTACGAACACACAGGTCCTATTTGGGCACAAGAAAACTAAACAGGAAATGGCCTTTGGCGCATGCACATACCGGCATTGAGGTTAAAAGTCGTAGGCACCAAGAAAAATGAAAAAAATGTTGAATTTGTTATTAAAGGGTCGCGGGCCACATGGAAGAGGTCTGAGGGCCACATCCAGCCTGCGGACCACAGGTTGGACACGTCTGTCCTAAACCCTAAGAAAAAACAAACTCCTTCTCTTTCTCCCAAAAACTCTTAACCATCTCAAATCTACTTTTACTTTACTGTCTCTCAATAAGACTCCAATAGTACCTGAAACCAGCACTGAACTCTTAGGTGTCACTATAGACGGTCAACTTAAATTTGACTTGCATGTCAATAACTGCATCAGGAAGACGCATCAAAAATTAGGCTTCCTTTGTAGAAACAGAAAGTTTCTCACCAACAAAGCTAAAGTAAACCTTTCACATACCTATCTACTACCCAGTCTTCTATACGGTTCTCAAATACTCACAAACCTTAACACCACACTCCTAGCAAAACTTATCTCAACCTATAACAAGATAACCAGATTTTCTGCCCAACATACTTATAAAACTCATCACTGTGTCTCACTTAAACACTTAAACTAGCTGGAACTACCCAATCTGCTTCTTCTTTTTCAGTTTCAGATTATACATTCCATATTATATCAACCTTTCTGTTGCCCTAGCCTATCCTCCTTTATATCCAACTCTTCTCCCACTAGATCACTCCGCAGTCTGATCAAGACTTACTACTTATCCACAAACCTAGGACTAAAATGGGTAGCAGCCTGTATAGCTACCATCCAGCCATTGCTTGGAATAAGCTTCCACTTTAAATCAACCCAAACAATTCAAAGCAGCTGCAAAGGAACACTTAAAAACACTCTGATCCTGCCTCTGTACACATCCACCATAAACTGTCCCCCCATCCATAAGCCTCTCACTAATTGACCACTACCCCTAACTTTAGCTTGCACTCTTTTCTGTTACAACCCTTTTATACTTCCTGACCTTGCCTGTCGGTCTCTCTCAAACTTTCATTTCCTCTCCCCTTAGTTTAACTCCTCCATACCACACCTCCAACACCTCCCATAAGTAACTAATGTTTATATTGGACTAATACTTTAGGACTGTAAGAATATGTCTATTTCTCACATTGCCTGCATGACTAATGATTACTCATAAATATTTGTAACTTGCATAATGTTGTAAATACCAGCAAAAACGTAATTATCTCTGTAATTGTTTTTATTTGTATTATATAATTTGTTCTGGAGCTTTTCTCCCTGGGCCTCCACTGAAAAAGGGCTATTTGCAGCTCAGTTGGACTACTCCTGGTCAACAAATATAAAATAAATAAATAAATAAATGTGTATATGTATGTATGTATGTATATATATATATATATATATATATATATATATATATATATATATAGGTAGGTAGGTAGATAGATATGTGTGAGTGTTTATATCACATCGTCGAACATACTATCTAGCAAATATCTATTTGTCGAACTCTATTTGTCGAAAGCTCTATCCATCGAATGATTGATTTAGCGAATTATTTCCTAGGGGAAAAAACAGACCATCATTGGGAATTTGTCCTTTTCCCCACTGTAGTGTAATCTTGGAGTTGCTATATTTAGTTTGGGGGGCTTAGCCCCCCTCCCCACCTGAGTAGGTTTTAAATTTTGTTATTTTTGTGACAATCAGTGGTTGGCCTACTGGTTATTTTTCCTGGAAAACTTTGACTTAAAATGTCATTCGATAGATAGAGCTTTTGACAAATAGTCCAACAAATAGGTATTTGCTATTTGTTCAACAATGTGATATAGACCCATATATATATATATATATATAGAGAGAGAGAGAGAGAGAGTGCATGAGTGACTAACATGGTGATAACCCCTGGATGGCACCCATGGATATTGTTTGTTGTGTACACAGCAACTGGAGTGGTGTTCCCTGGATTACTGGTTACTGAGCAAGAAGAAAGACTGCTAGTGAAAGACCAAATGGATTTTTATAATAACGAAAATGATTGTTAGTAAAGATTGGCTTCAAAGTCTGTGTATGCTGAAGCTTCTTTGCTTGGGTTCTGTGTATTCTATCACTGTCTTTGCTAACATTCCAAAACTGAAAAAATATTTAACCACAGTAGAATGTATCACAGATACTAAACAATGCTTCACTAGTGTGCAGGAAAGAACTGGCCAGAGTCTACTCAGTGTTCTACAACAGATAGATGACATGGTGAAACAATCATTCAGTCCTCCAATTAACCTGAAACCCACTGTTTTTATGATGAAGATGGGAACTGATGGTGGTGTGGACATATCGTTTGCGATTTGAATGGTATGTGTCTAAGGAAGATGGACCTCAAGCCAAATGGCCAGAAATTTATCACAGCTGACTGAAAACCTCCTCAAAGTCTATTGGGCTCTGTGTGACAGTGACACACACACACACACACACATACACACACACACACACACACACATACATGCATACATACAGGCACATATTTCAGGCATAGTCAAAGATGACCTTCTGACTTGCCAGTATACAAAAATATTCATCTCCATTAATTCTTTTTTTGCAGAGCCTATAGTTTTATAAATATCATTAGACAATTGGTTGATATGATCAAAAAAAGAAATAAAGAAAGAAAGGTCTATCCATATAGCCATCTCCTTAAAAGAAGTTACTGTTTCAATCCTTGTATGCTGTATTAAATATTCACACTTCAATCTTCTCTGTCCAAATAGTCAATTTAGTCATGTCCTTTTGCAGCCATGCCCTATCTATAACACATATAATCGGTTATCCCATTTTCAAGCCATCTGGGTACAGACTATAGAATGCATTGCTAGATAAAGCTGAAAAAATGAAAACCTGCAAGGGCAGGTAGCCTAGTACTTCACTATGATCCTATGAACTAATGAAGAACTAGCACGTTTCTTCTAGGTAGAAATAACCTGAGACATTTTTACTGACTAGGGCATCCCATTTCTGTCTAAAGTAAGGCCAGTGTTTTGCTAATTCTTTAAGATGAAACAGCTGAGGTCCTCTATATACCACTCTTAGATAAATGGTCTAGTTGAACTTTTTAACAATGCCTTAAAATCCATGTTGAGGATAGCTATAGAAGTGGATGAGAAAATTAAGTTCCCTGTCTGCTTTTTGATGTTTACTCCATTTGATAAATTAGTTCATGAGACTTGTTAGGTATATTGAAGGAAACATGGGAAGAGAAAAAAAAAAGTGTGATAAACATTTTACAGACCTACAAGAGGGGTTAGGCATTGTAGGCTCCCATAGTAAACGAGCACATGAAAAGAACACAAGAAGCACAAAAGAGTACTAGAAATGCTTACCTTTAAAGGTTTAAAGCCAGGAACAAAGTATTTGTCTTAATAATCACTGCCAAGGGCAATTTATTTTTGTTTTTTTTTGCTCCCTACTTTCCTGCAGCTGATCATCAGTTGACACCAACTCCTCTCCTCATTCACTGTGTCTCCTCCAGGCTCAACCTGATGTTAGGGGCCAGTAGGGACATTAAGAATGCTGGGACAGTATTGTACTGCTGCTAGGTACTATACACTAACTTCATCTACCCCAAAGCAGCCTTGCAAGCTCCAAGATGGCTGCCTTTGGGAGGTGTATGCTTTAGGGTATGTGCATCCATCCAACCAATCAGATATACTTACAGGTTGGAACTCGCAAGGCTGTTAATGCTATTATTGCAGAAAGCCTAGGCAGACTCCCTCTCCCAGTATGGTTGAGTCAGCATCAGACACTCACTCCTACTTTCATCAGCCTGGTCCCTCTAGCACCTGTGCCACTGTTTTTTATTTACTTTATTTATCATTCGTTGACCAGGTTAGCCCCACTAGGTAAGTAGCCTTTTTTCATAGGAGACCCAAAGTGGTACTAGGGGAAATTTGGCCAGGCATTAGGGAGCTTCTGTTATTTTCAATCAGTGCCATGGGATCTTTTACATAAAAAAAAAAAAAGTCCAACACTCAAACGTCAGCACAAAAATATTTATTTTAAAACATAACCAATAACCAAAATAAGAGCAAAAACAGCAATAAAGCCTTCTTCAATGAAGTGATCACACATACCTCCACCCCCTTCTTAAATAAGAGCAATGTACACATCACTAGTTAATCAAAAATATTCATTAAGGCCAGGAGGAAAAAGTGCTCCTAACTGGATAATCCATTTCTTTTCTTTCTTATCCAATATATTATGCCAGCCTGATTTGTCTTTATTATCAGACATAGTCCTATCTATAATGACAAAACTAAACCTGGCTGTAGGATGCCTCATAGTGTGTTTAGAAAGGGCATTGGAATGATGAACACATCTGACATCACTAAGATATTTAGAAATGCATAGTTTTAATGGATGAGAAGTTTGCCTCACATAAAAAGTGGGGCATGTGCATAAAGCTAGATAAATGACCCGGTCCAATTCACAATTTCCATAAACAAATATATCAAATACATGCGAGGTGTTATGTGAAGTAAGTTGTTTGGTGTTACAGACATATTTTTCTCCTGGCCTTAATGAATATTTTTGTTTAACCAATGATATGTGGATTGCTGTTATTTAAGAAGGGGTGGGAGCATGTGTGATCACTGCACTGAAGAAGGCTTTATAGCCGAAATTGTTATGCTGTTTCTGCTCTCATCTTGGTTAGTGGGTTTGTTTTAAAATAAAGATTTTTGTGCTGACCATTTGTCTTTTTGGATATTACCATTTTGGCCATGCACCTGTTCCTTACTTGCATGGTTTTGGTCAGTGTGATCTTTTACATAAATCCATTGGAGCTACCGCCAACTCAAGCAGATGGGATCTCAGTTTAACATTTCCTTAAAAGAATAGCACACTCAGTCAGGAGCAGAGCATCCCGCCCCCACCCCTTAGGCTGCACTTCAATGTCAGCAACTGATCTTCCTGGTGTGAGAATAGAACTCACAGGCTTCTACATCAGAGATGAGTATGCTACCTGTTGCACCACCGAACACAGGTTATCTTGGGAGCAGTCAGGGCTTTATTCTGCTATGCTACAAGGCCAGTGCCAGTAGCAAAAGTATTTTGAATTTATAGAAAAGATAAATAATTTCATCAATAAAGTGAGACAAAATAGAAAAAAAAAACAGTACTGGTGCATGCAATCTGCTGCATACAATATAACTATGGTAGTGTTTCCCTGAGGACAGAGTGAAGAATGACAAGAAATACAGAACATTCCCTGCAGAAAAGCAGACTCAGAATGAGGTAGGTCTCCTAGGTAACTACCTGGTATCAGCCCGCTCTGAGCTACATATTAGTGGTGTTACTAGTACATAAAGGTAGATTTCTACAGAGAGAACTTTAGGAGTGTCAGCTAAGATGTCTGAGTGAAAAAATGTAACTGAAGAAGTCCAAAGGTATTTTCATACCTAAGGAAGGAAGTGTAGTGGTTCATTCATCCCGAAAAAGTTAGAGAGGAAGTATTCTGACCTAAAGAAAGTACATACCGATCTGAATTACGTTTCCATTAGTATTGTATTATGCAAATGCACATATATTTCTTACTTTATGCTGTTATAATTATATACATTTTCACTAGCAAGGTAATGTTTCCCAGTAGTTTTGTTTGTTATTTCACTGGTGAAGTGGACTGCCTTCCTTGTCTACATTATTTATTTTTGAATTTCATGTAAATAAAACAAAAAAGCACACTAGTCAATGGCATTCTTTTAGCCTTATTTCATGGCTAGTGTGCTTTTTTGTTTAGGTTTGAACTTTGGCATACTTGGAGGTTTTTGCTGTTTTTTTTTTTTATTTCATTTATTTGTATGTTGATTCTAATGTCTCATTTATGTTTTGGGATACATGCAGTGGTGTCTAGTTCAATTTGTCCTACAAAACTGTTGCAATGTTTATGTGTTCTTTGTATATATTATTGATTGTTCTTTGCAGCTTTCCTCCTTGAGTCTCTCCATGGGCATTCAGAGTTGTTGTTGTCGTGTCTTTCTGCTTTTCCTGTTTAGGGGTTGCCACAGCGGAACTCTGGTCTGCTAATGATTGACAGTAGATTTTTTACGTGCCGAGTTGCCAGCCCTGACGCACAACCTTCAACGAAGGTACGCCCATTCACGCATGTCTCCACACAGAAGATGCTCTAGCTGACAATCGAACAGGACAACGTCTTACTGTGAGGTGACAACGCTACCGCAGCACCAACACCGCAGTTCCATGGGCATTCAGAGTTAACAAATGCAAATTAAAAATAAATTCTGCCATTAGACAGTCCCTAATATGGTTTGGTCTTGGTCAAATTATTTGAGGGTGCACAGTGTCCTGCCAAACACAAACTAGTGCACAGTTGCAGAGAAAAGTGACTTTCAGAAGCTTGCAGACAATTTTTAAAATCAATAGTGTAGTGTGTAGCAGTGTGTTGTCAAGATGTAAGGCCATGTAATTTATCATCTTGAGCAAAGGTGGAAACATTTCATTGATTTTAGTAGCTGGTTGGTAAATCACAAGAAAAAGCTAAAGCAAAGCAAACAGTAATTTATTGTCCTGACTAGCAAGTATCAGTTGAAAGATAAATTTGCTCTTAACAACAGAAGTGTTAGATGTACATGAGACTTTGTGAACTAAAAATCATGATTCAGGAATGAAAGACCTTTTGTGATCAGTGAAAACTTCAGAAAAGCTTTTCTTAATCTAAGGCCATTACAAGACAAATTACTTGCATTTACTTTAAATGTACTAATTGGCACAATATGAACCACTGTTATAAACAACTTGTTCCCTCAGCCTCTTGTTCATTAATTTAATTTTCTGTATAACTGCCAGTCCCATTCATTACTAAACAATATTACTTCTGAAGGAATGTTCCTTTCTTTTTGTGCTTGTTTAATGATTTTCTGTTTCATTTACCAGTTTGTGCAGTTAATTTTCTTTTAACCCAAGTCATTCCCTGTGGCATGTCAGTCTAAAATCATTCAGTCATTCATGCACTGCTAATACCTGGTTTATCTCATCTAGGCTTTTGGGGGAGCAGGAGTCTCTGCCAGCAAGAAGCAAGTATAAGGCAGAGAGCCATTGAGAATGGGCACAGATGAAAAAGTATGACTATAAAGTAAATGCTCAAAGCATAAAAAATTAAATTATCATTAAAACTGTGGTACAGTAGAAAAACAGTTGAACCGTTGCCCAGTGCCTATCTGTCATAGTCAAAAATGTATGTCAAATGTCACAGAATGCAGATAATTGTACCATTTTAGACATCATTGATCTGATCCATTACTGGATATGGTGCTGTATTTTGCAACTTCTGTGCAAATCACCTGAAACAACTTGAAAATGTACACTTCCTTCTAAGACAAGTCATTAGGATGGAAAACTTGAAATATTCAGAAAGGCTTCAGGAATTGTCATTATGTTCTGTTTCTTACAGGTAACCCCTACTTGATCTATAAGGCACAGTCTGCCATAGCTCTATCTGAAAGTCAGTGCCCAAAATGAGGAGTCTACTATTAAAAATAAGTATCAATAAAATATAAAGTAGCAGGTGTACTACACATTACCTTTCAAGTCTATGAAATAAGCTAGCTTCTCCTTATAATGAGAGGACAGACATACTATTTCAAACATATTTTTTATCTACCTATCTTATATATGTCTGTGTGTGTGTGTGCGTGTTTGTGTATATATGTGTGTGTGTGTGTGTGTGTGTGTGTGTGTGTGTGTGTGTGTGTGTGTGTGTGTGTGTGTATGTTTATATTTGTGTGAGTGTGTCTCTGGAATCTGGGAAGAAACTAAAATGCATGGCAAAACTGCCTGTGCACACAGGGAGGACATGAATAATGTGTACAAAGAGCACACAAGCCAGTAGGAGAACAGGTAAACCAAAAACTATGAGGGGACAGTGCTAACCCTTTACAACTGTCCATTTTTCATCCCATTCCTTTAATCAGAATGTCACTTGTGTACCTTGACCATTCTATGTATTCTTCCTCTTTTGGTTTGTTTATGTAGGAACTGTGCTACTTTTTACCCACGTTTTGCATTTCCAAGACTTGTAGAATGATTTCTTTGCAGTCAGCCATTTTCTTTTTTTTTTTCTCATTTTTTATTGAAAAATTTAAAAACAAAACATTAATGTATGATAATAGAAATATTATAAAACAAAAGTATATATATATATATATATATATATATATATATATATATATATATATATATATATATATATAAAGAACAATAGTAAACAACTAAAACAACTATTTACAATGGTGTCTACTATAAAACAAAGCTTTTTAAACAGAAAAAGAAATGTGATAAGATTCATTGTTAGTTAATTATTAAAGTCTGTTTATCCAGTAGTTCTTTGAATTTCAATCATATATTATATGAAGAGGTGATTCTAGATGTTCTTGTCTTGATTGTAATAAGTTCAAGATGACAGACTTCAGTTGTCAAGTGTACAAATTCCTTCATAGTAGGAGTCGTGATTCTTCCAGTTCTCGGTGGTGACATTTCTTGCTAATGTTAAGATATTCCATAAACGAGGGTATGCTATTTTTGTGACACAAGTGGGAATAGGTGCATTAAATAAAATAAGAGATTTGGTCAACATAAATTTATCATTAAAAACAGACTGTAAGTGAGAACTCATATTATCACAATATGTTTTAAGTTTTTACACAATTGTAAAACATATGTCAGCTTTAACATTTAGTTTACATCTACAGCATCCTATGTCGTTATTATACATCAATTCAACTTTATGTGGTGTGATAATGGTTCTGTGTAAGAACTTCCATTGGAATACCCTCCACCTTAGTGATGAAGTAGTTTGTTTTGAAGGTGGTAGTATTCATTTTTTTATCATCTTCAGTTGGGGAGTTATTATTTACAAGTCTAAAATAATCCCAGTAGCTTTCTCTGTGACATACTGTTGATTTCTTAAGTACCTTATGTATTTTAGATAGAAATAACTTTCCAATTATATTCTGGTGTATTAGAATAACAAGTAAATTACTGAATGTGGGGAAATAATTTCTAGCTAATTGCTGTGTTGGATTAATCTTATGTTCAACTAATTGTCTACAGTTTTGAATTTCTAATCACAAATCTTTGCTTAACTCAAACTTATTAATGATATGGTTAACATCTTGTAACTTCCCATTGTCTAATAATTGATACCAGTATAACAGGTATTTGTCTCTAAATGTAGTCATTGCTGTTAAATTAAATGTATTAATACTATTTTGAGTATAGGCAGCTGGAAATATAAAGAAAATCCTTGCTTTATATTCAGGGTTTCTGAAAATGATTTTTTAAAGTAGCTTATTATCACATTAATATAATAAGAGTTAACGGGTTTGTTTTTATTTTCTATAAAATAGTCTTTTACTTACCAATGAAATTTATTAGTAGCTATTTTAGTATGATATGATTTTGTTAAATTATTGAATTTACACCAAACACCTCCCTGAATATCTTTTCATGTGGCATAATAATTGTTATTTAACTTAGAAATTATTGTCTTAATAATTGAGGATAAGGAATATAATTCTAAATCTGTAAGACCAGTACCACCCAATGTCCAGCCTGTAATGTGATGGTTTAAAGCCAGTCTAGGCTTATTGGGAAACCATAAAAATCTCAGAAACAAAGAATTATCCTCTTTTATATTTTTTGGGGAGTGGGAGGGATAAAGACTGCATGATGTATATAATTTTAGGAAGGATAATCATTTTAAATTAAGGAGAGTCTTTCTTCTATAGTGAAAAAAAATTCCATTTATCAAGAGTTTGTTTTATGGAATTTAAGTTATTATTATAATTAAAGGTCATTATATATTTAATACTATCAGACAGAATTATCCCTAAGTAAGTGATTTTTAACATCATTCATAATGTGTTTATGTCATTTCTTATCTATTTTATTAATATTATAATTAACAGGTAGTATTTTAGTTTTATTCTCATTAAAACTGAGTCCTGATTTCTTCTGAAATATTTCCATTGCTTAAAAAACTGCAATAAGAGAAGAATTGCAATCAGTCAAAGTTAATAGGACATCATCTGCAAATATTTGGTACTCTCTATAGAATTAAACCCTTCCTTACCCCTTCAGCCAGGAAAACTATTGCCCAGACCCACCTCATTTCTCCCCTTTTCCTCGCCTCTGCTATATATACTAACCTATCAAAAAACAACCTCTCCAAACTTTCTACCTGTTATAATAGCATAGCTAGATTCATCACATGCTCTCCCTGTAAAACTCACCACTGCCTTAACCTCAAACAACTAGGATGGCTAGAACTGCAAAACCATATACTCTGTCAACAGTTACTTATCACTCAAAAGATCCTATACCACCCCAATGATACCCCTATCCTCACTAATCTGATTTCACCATATAAAAATCTAGCTACACTACGTTCTGCTAATAAACTCCTGGTCTCCTCAATTAAATCTAACAACAAAGCTGGTGACTCACTTTTCTCAAACACTACAGGTAAAAACTGGAATCAGCTCCCTCCTGAACTATCTACCCTAGCTTCTACTTCTCTATTCAAAAAACATATTAAAGAACATCTTAAAACTCAGTGGCTTTGTCCTTGTGCTAACCCAGACTGAAATCTTTTTCCCCTCCTGCTCATACCCCTTTCCCCACTCCCCTAACCTAGGCCTCTAAATCTAATTACTTCTCTTTTTTTTCATAGTAAGAGGATAAAATATAAGGGCTTTATTCTGTCTTGCTCATACCCACTTTTGTGTTTAGTGTAATTGTTTTTTTTTAGTTTAACTTTTAGTATAATGTCTATAGTTTATAATTATAATACTATATTTTTCTTTTAACCAATGCTACCTCTGTACTGTTATTATACATGTCTTTGTTATATATTGTTAACTTTGTCACTGTTCATGCTTGGAGCTTTTCCCCCCGGGCCCCTACAGAAAATGGACATATATCCAGTTAGACTAGCCCGGTCAACAAATGTAAAATAAAATAAATAAATAAAATAATTGTGTTTAGGGGATTAAATCATTATTTATTAGTTTGCCTGTGATATAACTGGTAGTATGAACTTTAGCAGTTATACAGTTATGCAATATTTTAGGTTAGTTGGAGGTATGATTTCTGTATTCCTGTTTGCATTATTTAGTTTCTATTAACTTCAGTAAAACAAGCTAGAAATATTATTTTGTGTACTGCTAATTAAAACATTTTTGGCTTACATGTTACTATGTTAAGAACTACTATCAATGCTCTGTTTTCATAGGTTCATAGAATAGTACTAGGCTAACTTCCCTTGTGGGCCATTTTAAGCAAGCCAATTAACCCATGTGAGAATCAAATTCTGCACCTTGTGTCTGCAAGTCAAATATCTTAATCATTATGCCAGTCTAGTTTTAAGGCATTACCAACTGTCAGAGCAACATCAATTGTTCATTGCAAATCAGAAGTACCCAAACAGTAATCTGATCTAAAAGAGATTTGTATTAAAATTACCAAGTGATTAATTAGTCTAAACATCCCGTCATCTTGATCTAAATGTAACTGCTAGTGTTATTTTAGTTTAAAAACTAGGTTTACTGTTTAGAGTTGAAGACATCTTCATGCTCATAGCTACTCTGTATGCAATGTGTGGTCCCATCTCCAGAATGCATATCACAAATATTTGTCAATGGTTAGTTAACAAACTTTGGTTAAATCAAAAAAAAATGCAGTGTTCTTTGCCACAACCCAAAAGTTAGATAGCTTACCTAACATTATACTGTGTGACCCAGAAAGCTGTATTATTCCAAACATCACTAAATATCATTTTTAACTAGTTCCACTTCTGGTGTCCATAGGACCTGGCTTGTACGAGCTTGGTCTCCTGTCATGGATGGTGGACCAAGGAGAAGGAAAGCAGTTGTAGTCAAGTCCTAGGGCCCTTGTAGTTATTCTTCCTCACAGTGGTCATGCTGTGTAACCATGCTCCTTTTCAAATGTGTGCCACCATTTCCAACAGATGCAGACGTGTCTCTTGTCTGGTTCATGTTAAATGACCACAGCCAAACAAGTGATGTAAAAATCTCAGTTCTTTATTATTCAAGGGCAGATGAGTGCTTCAGCATCACTGAATACAAATGTTTAGGTTTGATACTTCATCCTTCACTATTGCTCATAACCCATACTGACTGTATTACACAAAATGTGCTCACAAAGCTTACAGAATCAGATCTACTTTTTTCTGCAGAAAGAGGAGCTGTTGTCAGGAATGTTCTACCTAAACCTGAATATGGCTTGCTCATACTCTCACTGCACTCTAGACAAACTCAAAACTGAAGATATCACAAGGCAACTACCACAGACTTGGAGAAAATTGACCAACCCCAACAACTGAAACCATTTGGTTGAATTGTCACTTTATTGAACGATGATGACCTAGGTTTCATCTCAATAGCAAAGACCTCACTGCACTCTGCCTACAATACACTTAAAATATAAACTGCTAAAAACAAGATATTGAAATATTTCCTATTGGCTGACCCCTTCATGCACCATTGCAACTTATTCAAGAGTGTCTTTGGCTGCCTGCTATCAATAGGGCATCTTTTTTCATACAGATGTTTACTTTTTAAAATGCATTACCCCAGTTTTAGCAAACTGCAAGTCAGAAACAAACACACTTTTAAAAAGGAGCCAAGAAGACAATCTTACTCTTGTCAGCCTTCTCCTCCTGGGCATGAAATGTGTGAAAAGACATTCTCACAACTTGGATCTGCAACTGAAATGAGGGCACTTTCAACAGTTAAGAAATTTAAAGAATCCCTGTGCAAGCACCTTAACAATGAATCTGGTTGCAGACAACAGTTAGTTATGGCTGCAATAAAAACATCAGTGCAATTTGTATAACTATACATTGCAATTATTACTCCAATTCTGTTTGTCTTTTAACTGCTTCCACCTATTTCCCAAAAATAGTTCATATGACTATCTTCTTTGTTTTCCTATATACTATCATACTCTGTGTGGATCTTGGTTTTGTCATTACTTCTCTCTTATTGCAATCTTGCAATGTATCCTCATGGAATGTAATTATCTGTTCTTAATTGTTTTATTCTGCATCCTCAAAATGTTTAATGATATATACTCTTGTAACAAATGTATTAACTACTCTTGCAATTATTGCATAAAACATTGTATTCAATGTGCTAAGATTGTAGCTAAATTGTAACTTATGGTATTCTTCTGTAAATGTCTTCATTGTTTAATTTTGGAGCTTTTCTCCTCGGGTGTCTGTTGAAAAGGGGCATCTGCTCAGTCAGGCTAACCTGGTCAACAAATGTAAAAATAAAATAAAATAAAGTACTATAATAATACTGCGCATATTCTTTATTATCTAAGTTTTTTGCACAATGTGTTGTTAAATAAATTACCATAACAATAATGTAAATACTATTCTCAGAATTGTAAAACAAATAAATGTATGCATCCCTAATGGGCCCTGGTCTTGGCCAAAAGGGGTCATAGACCAGCCCACTTACCTGGTCAACAAGTAAAAAGAACAATAATTAAGTAAATAAATAAATGGCATGCCACAATGAGTATCTCCTTCTAAGCATCTCCTGCTATTCTTTGTTCTACCATTTATACTAACTCCATATGTTGATCTAATATTATAATCTCTCTCACTTTTGCATGATTTTCTCTGCATATGACAAATTAATCCACACTACTACCCTGAACTTTTTCCTCTCTGTAAAAGGTGGGCACTGTCTTTTTACTTTGTGTGTGTGTGTCTCTCGCTCCCTGTTTGCCCTTATACTCATTAAAACATATTCTTTCATTTTTTTTCCTTTCAACTGCTCCTGGGCACTAGCATTATATTGCTTTTTCCCAAACAAACTGTTCAGTTCTGGATTTAATGTAATATTGAAATGTCTTAATATCACCTGTATATCCCTCTCATCTATTACCTCTTTGTAGTTTTTAAAATTATCCTGAAAAATATTGGGTCATCAGCATTATGTGTGTTTGTGTGTGTGTGTAGATATATATACATATATCTACACACACACACACACACACACACATA